>NW_012130101.1:1128030-1129811 GCF_000143395.1 Atta cephalotes | reverse complement strand
TATATTAGGTGCGGGACAAAGTTCGTGGCATTTTTCCCATTAGATGGCAATTAAAAAAATATTTCATTACATTCGCATGATAATGTTTAAGTTCAAGTTTAAGAAAAATGAAAAAGTAAGTGTAAATTAAATACTAAAATATACTTCAAAAACGTTTTGAAATATTTGAAAGTAAAAATGCGTTATAATAAGTACTGGTTATTGAGTATATTAGTGTCATGATGTAACAGCGAGCTGAACAAATAATTCCATAAGTAGTCATTAGGATATATAATAGCGGAGATATTAAGCCACAATATATACATTGGCCATAATACTACTTCTTCTCTAATATTAAATAATTATTAATTTATATTTAACATTTTTAATTAATTAATTTATTTTTTAATAATAATTTTAAGAGAGTATTGCTTTAGGTATAAAGAAACCTTAAGCCTATCGATGTTATATTGGATTCTCTTCCGATTCAAGAGAAAAGAAAACAAGAAGAAAAAATTATCATATCATTCCTCCATTCTTCTTTCTCGAAGATTCGGGATTTGTGATGTTCAGGCAAGTGACTTTTCGGAGAGAAGGTTGTCCTTTCCGAGAAAGCGGCTGAAATTGGTAATGACAGGGGTCATCGTTCTTACAACGGATGATTTATTTCGCGCGATAGTGAGCATAATGCTCCATATCACTCGCTAATCGACTACTTTATCTGTCGCTTACTCGTCGCTTTATCTAACGGACACGCAATTCATTATTAATAAGCAATTGGAAGGAACGAAGACGCATCTCCAGACATATCTTTTAGCGAGAGAAGCTCGGAGGAAGGTTTGACGCGAATCGCCGCTGCTGCTTACCGCTGTCTCCATTTTTGGCCAAGTCTGGAGAACCTGAACACCGCCATGTTTCGATCGCGAAATATTTTCTTCCCACGCTTTCTTAACACCGGTTTCCCTGGCGACATGATAATTCAATAGGGAACTCACAGTTATTATATAATAACTCTATAGTTATTAGAGCAAATGCTTATGCTTGCATATCTATCCTTATTGTAACCCATATTATTATTGCCATTATTATCCTACTCCAGTAAATAACAATTAACAATATATATACGTGGATCGTTTGATAAGTTTGATAAATTTCCATGAAATGGCGCTACAATCCATTTGATGACGCGACATCTCGAAAGATCCACTCTTCAAACCCTTTCAGGCCAAATTTCAGCCAGAAAAGACGCATAATTCACGTTTAATAGTCATTTGAAGTAAGCTGTCTGCAAAATACTCATTGACGGCGACAATGACTTCCTCATTTGACGAGAATTTCTTCCCATCGAGCTAAGTTTTTAAGTTTGGGCACAGAAAGAAGTCATCCGGAGAATAGGGTGGATGAGGAATCAATTCATAGCCCAATTCGTAGTTTTGTCATTGCAACGGTCGATTTGTGGGATGGTGCGTTATCTTGATGGAAGAGCACTTTTTTGCGCGCCAATCTCGCTTCAAATGACTACCAAACGTGAACTATATACCTTTCTGGCTGAAATTTGGCCTGAAGGGGTTCGAAGAGTGGATCTTTCGAGATGTCATCAAATGGATTGTAGCGCCATTTCATGGAAATTTACACATATATATATATATATATATATATATATATATATATATATATACTATTATATTATTATTACTTATTATTATTATATATACACTATGTGTGTATATTATTAGTTACTTAGTTTATTATTAGTTATATAGTATACTATTATTATTATATATATAGTAGTATTAGTAGTT
>NW_012130101.1:1124373-1128010 GCF_000143395.1 Atta cephalotes | reverse complement strand
TTTTTAAACCGTTTTTTACGTTTTTCTTGTTTAATTTTTTAAATTTTTTTTAAATTTTACTTTTTTAATTTAAACTTTTTAATTTACTTAATAACATTTATATATATATATATATATATATATAAGTTTATACAAGTTTCAATTTTATTCATGTATTTTCATAACCGTTTTATTATTAGACATACAATTTTCTATTTTATTTGTATAACCGTATCATTATAATATTGAAATTTTGTGTATGAGAAATTTTTATAGCTTGCGATTTATATTTATTTTTGTAAATTATTATTTATACAATCTTTTAAATTATGTAAATTATGTAAATTATGTAAATGTTATGTTTTAGATAATATTTAGTTCATTTGTCAGTTTGAGAGTGCAATTCAGAACGTTGCGATTATGTTTTTAAAGTCTGTATAGGATAATCATTTGATGACCTATGCGCTGTAACGTATCTACATGTTCACGTATCGAATATATTATTTATCTTATCCGAATATATTATTTTATTATCTATTTTTTCACGTTTATATATTAAATAATGCTCACAACCATCCATAACGAAATTGTATTACGATGAATTTATATATTTATATATAATTTATATATTTATTGTTATAATTACTGACTAAATCTTATCATATATATTGACAAGTTATTGTTTTTCAAATAAGTCATTGATTTCAAATTGTATTAATTTCAACATTGAGAATGACCCAATTGGGATCGAAATTTATTATAATAAACTTTTGTTTCATAATAACAGTATTAAGATCTTACTTGGCTTATAATCCTATTATTATTAATTTTACACATTATTAAAGTTAATATTATTTATTTAATTTGGTATCCAAACTTTTTTTTGTATTTATTTAATTTGGTATCCATAAATTACATTTATTTAATTTGGCGCCAATTATTGATCTCAAATCTTTTTTATAAATGATACATAAAATTTTGAAGAATTTAATTTGGTGCCAATTTTGTTGATATCAAATTTTCTTATACGAATGATACATTAGATTTAAATAAATCACAAGAGACAGTACCATTTGTTTATTGTTTATATACAAAGAACCGGTTTCACCAATTCGATTAAGCCGAATCGGTGATCAACTGTGATTAATTCTAAACAATAAATACGATTAGTCAGTTTCACGGCCAATTATTATAAGTAATTGGCATTGGTAAGACAGGTGATTCTTTATGAAAAGCACGCATTCCGCTTTTTTTACCTTTTTTTAAGAAGGCAAGTTTATATAAATAAGAAGAGACAGTATCATTTATGTTTTACTTTTTAATTTGATATATAATAATTTAACTTGATTAGATAAAATTATAAACATCTGGGTTTTCATTTTTCAATTGATTCATTAATGAATAGAAATCGAATAGAAATAATTTTTGATAGAGAATTAAAATTGCCATTACTTGGATTGAAATAAGAAGATCTTCAAATAAAAGACCTAAAAATATCCTTAAAGAAAAATTAAAACTACTATTAATTGGGTTAGACTTACAATTTGACTGATACTTATTACTTAGGACATTATTAATAAAAATGTGGCCACATTGCATAACGACTCGAAGAAAAACATGGATGATAACATGGCTTTCTATAAAGATAGATAGTCTTAAAAAGTCAATTTTTAGAATTTAAAAAACAGTATTTCGTTATAAAATTATAACAAAAAAATAAAACATTTTAAAATGTGTGCAAATAAATGTAAATACATTCACATAACTTCTGCATATAAACTATTCAGTACTAAAAATAGTACAGGTGATAAACTATAGATTAGGTATAAACTATAGATTAACAGTAGAGCTACAGTCAATTATCAAATAATTATTTTGATATGAAAACCCTCAAAAAAATGCTATGAATAATCAATATCCATAAAGGATCACATTAGCAAAATACCATGCTATTGTTTAAATTTGTATAATTCAAAATATATAGGGTGTTTCGAAAATAATGATAATCTTGCGCATAGGAGTAGAATGAACTAAACTGAAAAGAAAAGTCCTGTACTATTATGCAATTTTTGCAATAATTATTAAACAAGATATTAATTGCTAAAAATTGCCGAAAATTGGTCTTCAATTTTTTATTCAAATACTATCAACTATACAGAAAAACTACAAGAGACAAAAATTGTTTATTTTCTTCTCATAGAATTCTACGAATTTTTTAAGAATTTTTTATCAACTTTTTAGTACTGTATTTTCTCATGTTTACATAGAAGATAGAGAAAATACGGTATTAAAAAATTCTGAAAAAATTCTAAAAAAATGTGAAGACTGACCAATTCCACCTCTCCCCCCCCCACCCACAATTCTCTTCTCCCGTCCTCACCACTCCACAAGCATAATATAAAAGGAATGGCCTGGAGGTTGATTCTGTAATTCAAGTGAAATTATTCACTTTCGCATTTTCATCTCACGTGATTCTGTAACGACGAAGTAAAAATACAAAAATACGAAATACTAGATTTGTGGGATCGGTGTGGGAAAAAACATGAAAATGTGAAATGAAACATAATCCGATTTACGCTCACAACACTTAAAAATCATTTCATCCTTGTTGTTTGTCAAATGTTAATGAAGACAAACGATGTTCATGAGTATTGTCAACATAAATACCACGATAAAGTTCAATTTATTCCTAATTTTTTTCCAATTCTAGAATTTAAAACGGATGACGAATGAATCGAACTTCGATTAAAAGTGGTTAATTAAAAATAAACCGTGAGTTATAGAACTGGACCTAAACGATTTTCTGCCATTATTTACAAAGTCAATCCTGTTGAAAATGAATATCTCTAAGCATTCTTCGTGTAATTCTCATATGTGGTTCAAAAGCTTCTTCATCCTTTTCATCCAGTAATAAAATTGCTACCATGTATATTGCCATTTGATTTTATTTTTATCTTTGGACTTGTGCAAAATTATATTTTTAACCTTAAAACTATCAATTCAGTCGGCTATGGTTCCTCTCTCGCTCTATTTCTCAGCCTTTCTTTCTCTTACCATTTGACAAGAAATTTTTTGCCGAACGAACTCTCCTGAGATTGCTCGCAATTGCACCATGATGAAAGTTAGGGAATCACGCGAAATGTGAGAGGCTCACATTTTCACCATGATAAAAGTTAAAAAATCGATATCCAACTCAGTATCAGACTGCTCCTCGCCCTGATGAAATAGACTATACAAGGTTACGAAACGTTGACATTCCAAAAATGAATCTGGACACGAAGAAAACTCGCGAAACACATAATCTTTATGTACAAAGCATCGCGGAAGTCTCAAGAATATTCTTAAAAAATTCTTAAAGCTCTATGAAAAGAAAATAAACAATTTTTGTCCCTTGCAGTTTTTCTGTAAAATTAATAATATTTGAATAAAAAATTATTGAAGATCAATTTTCGGCAATTTTTAGCAATTAACACTTTAACTATTGCAAAAATTGCAAAATGGTAGAGGACTTTTCTTCTCAATTTAATCCATTCTGCCTCTATGCGAAAAATTTATCATTATTTTTCAAACCCTCTATAATGTCAAATAAAAATAAAATGTTAAATAGCAAACTACACACTCAAATATATATATATATATATATATATATATATATATA
>NW_012130101.1:1100832-1121875 GCF_000143395.1 Atta cephalotes | reverse complement strand
TATATATATATATATATATATATATATATATATATATATACATTACATCGATATTATAATTTCCTATTTAATTGTTACATATAACACATGTGTTGCATATTGTTCAGTTTATATTGTTCAATGGAATCATTATATTATTAATATAATGTTAGAGTTAATGTTTACTGGATACTACTGTATTATCTCATAATCGGGATTTAGGGATAATTCGATAGCAAACTTGCTATAATAAGTAATTATGCTTTCATATATTTATATTTATTATTATATCTACATTTATTTTTATTATTATTGTTTAATTCATAATTAAAATATAAATTAATATGGCTCAATGAAAATAAATCAAATATAGATAACAAGAGCTACGATCCAATTAAAATTAATAATATTTAAAACATAAAATTAAATAATATTTAAGTTTAATATTTAAAACTAGATTAGTAAAAAGTACAAACGTTTCGATCAGATCATTCTCAATGTTAGAATAATAATATTACAATAAATGTCGGATTCTCATATTACAAAAACAGTTTTGTACGTTATAAAGTAGATTTTTTAAAATGTAGAAACGTATCCAATGCTTATGTCTTCCTTCTTTGTTACAAATATATGGTCCATTCAGATATTAAAAGTGAGAAAAGTTGAAATCACTCAATATAATCAGGACGCTCATGATACTTGCATTTTTCTTCAATAAAAAGTAATCTACTTAAAAGAAAGTTTTCGGAAGAAACCAGTTGTTAAGTTACAAATACAATTAATAAATAATTACAGTGTATAAAAGAAACCACTAACAATAATTAAAAATAGACAAACAGAAGACAAAATTTTTTTAAACGTATAATACATAGCAAAATCGTTAGAGTTATGTTAATATTAATATCAATTGCAGATTAAAAATGAACGAGTCAATAAATCAATAAAAGTGCATATTAATATAAAACTATAAATACTTTTTTCAGTCGAACTGTTGTGAGTCAAAAATTAAAAGCGTAATGCAATGGATACAAAAATTTTAAGTCATTGTATTAGAGCAGAGAAATGTGTAGCATGACAATTATGAATTAAAAAGAAGATAAATAGATGTGGAAACAATAATATGTGGAAAGGGGAAGAAGAAAGTTTTTTCCGGCAGATTTCTCAATTTTAATTCACAGTATCCCCTTTATTACAAGAGAGGCATAATCTACGGATTTGTGGATAAAATAATACGCTTATGTCATCCATGTTTCCAGCAAATTAATCTAATTAATGCTATCAATATTTTTTTAAATCTTTTCCTCCATATAAAAAAGAACTAAATTTTATATGAATAATATTAACAGAATTGTTAACAAAAAAGTTAAGAAGAAGTTTTTCACAATTCCTTACGTGAAATCCATATCTGAGAAATTCTCTCCAATTGTTAATATGTACAATTATAAATTCGCCTATTCTATTCCAAATTCACTTTAAAATTGCATAAAAAAAGGAAAGGATAAGTTGGATCCATTATGCAATCAAAACGTAGTCTATAAGATCTCTTGTGATAATTGCAATGCTAGTTACATGGGTCGAACAATTAAAGACAAGATTAGAGGAACATGCTTCCAATATTAATAGAAGGTCTAAATCGCCATCGGTGATTTCCAACCGCATTGATCACAATTTTAAGTGGGATAACATTGAAATTTTAGATATTGAATTCTCTTACAACAAGAAATTAATATCGGAAATGGTCCATAGAAAAAGATTGAAATTAAGGAGCAAAATGATACAGAATCTCTGCCGAAGAAAATTATATTCTAACATCATACATTTCCTTTCCCTTATCACACATATTACTGTCTCTCTTTATCTCCTTTTTAACTCATAACGTTGTCAGTTACTGTCGACAGTATCAGATACAATCGCTTACACTTTCTACGTTTCTTTGCTCTAATACAGTACAATAGCTTATAAAATTTCTGAATCTATTGCACTATTCTTTTAATTTTTGATTCACAACAGTTCGACTGAAGAAAGCATTTATAGTTTTGTATTTTAATATGCACTGATTTATTGACTTGTTCATTCTTAATCTGCAATTGATATTAATATAACTCATAACGATTTTTCTATGTATTATATGTTTAAAAAATTTTTTCTTCTATTCGTCTACTTTTAATTGTTAATGGTTTCTTTTATACACTATAATTATTTATTAATTGTATTCGTTACTTATAAATTGATTTCTTTGAGAACTTTCTTTTAAATAGATTGTTTTTCATTGAAGAAAAATGCGTATCACGAGCATTCCGATATTGAGCGATTTCAACGTCTCACTTTTAATATCTCAATGGAACTTAATATATTGGATATATTTGTAATAAAAAAGGAAGATATAAGCATTTGATACGTATCTATATTTTTTTTAAATTCTAAATCTACTTTATAACATACAGAACACTGTTTTTGTAATATAAGAATCCGACATTTATTGTAACATTATTTTTCTAACATTGAGAATGATCCAATCGAAACGTTTGTACTTTTTACTAATCTAATTTTAAATATTAAATGTTATTCATTTTAATTGACTCATAGCCTTGTTATTATACCTGTATTTAATTTAATTCATAATTATTATATCTTCCTACTCTACTCCAGTAAACACTAATTAACAGTAAATTGAATAGGAAATTATAATATTATACGGTATTGTTACAATTTCTTACTTAGTTGTTACGTAAAACATATGTTACACACATCATATTTATATTAAATGAGAAATTTATATACATATAGATATATCATTGATGTAATGTTATTGTTAGTTGGTGTTTACACATACTATTAATTATCTCATAATCAGCATTTGCGAGAGGCATGACTGAAGCTTTTTCCAAAGAACGACTTTAGAATCTGTTTATACTGGAATAAATGGAATATATAATGTTACGAGAGTAACTGAAAGAAGGTCATGTAGATGATTTAATTCAGAATTTCTGCCAATTTTATTCTATCGGGTCCATACACGTATTCGAAATCATCAATTTCCCGCAGTGATTTGTCCGCGCGCGCCAATTTGCGTAAATGTAACGCGGAAAGTCCGACGAGCCTCGGGAAACACCCGATGACGCTTTCTCAAAATTATATTCTAGATCGGCGGGACAGATGTAGATCACCATCTTTGTACCTGTAGATCGAGGATACAGAAATGCAAAGTGTCTCATGAATATTATGAATATCATTATCACGCGAAGCAAGTATTTGCAAAAAATGCACTTGTAATTATAGCGACTGAAGCGGGAGAATAAATGCGGACAACGTATTTGTATTTATAGCGACGAATCCGCGAATGTGCCTTCCTGGATCATTGCCATTCTCCCTTCCACGAACCGTTTCGGAAAAAGACCTTGAGCGTGACTGTAAATCGCGGCCGAGACAACATGGTCAGTACACGCGACAGTCGTGAACTGATGTCGTCGGATTCTATTCCGTTTCTCTATATTATCAATAAAACATTCGCGATGCATGAAACAGGATAAAGTGCGATTAAATGTCAAATGTGTATTTTATTGAAAATTCATAGCTAGTTTCGTTAAATCATTCCCTCAAGAAGGAATGACTTTAAAATATGTATATATTTAGATTATACTATTATAATGATTATAATATTATTATATATCATTATTTATTATATTATAATGTGTTACTTACTATTACCCAGATTACATTTCGTGCAAAAGCAAAGCAGTGTAATTATTCTTCTTATATGTCATAATGTTGCCATGCTAATTTGCTAAATAAAATTTTGCTTGCATGTTACCATAATTTTGCCAAATTAACATTTGTACTTTTTTTAATGATAAGCAAAATTGCTTCAATTTTCCGGAATATTGCCATAATCAAAACACTTTTACCACAATTGTTGCCACAAAGCTATTTTATTCTACAATTTGTGTATTTCTTTGTTTGCAACTCAAATGAGGACTTCCTTGTTGGTAAATTGCTTGTTATATTTTTAAGTAAATTTTCAGCAAAATGTTATCTGGGTATATATTATAAATCATAATTGAAATTATATAGCATCTAACTCTGATATACACAAAAATAATAGGTAATAGTAGATAGGCTAATAATTAGATTGTTTACTACTGTATTATATACAGGATATCTAATAATTCTTCTGATGGAGTTTGTGAATATGTAGAACGGACTAAACTGAGACAGAAAATTCTCTACCATTTTGCAATTCTCGTAATAATTAACAAAATATTAATTGCTAAATATTGCCGAAAATTGGTCTTCAATAATTTTTTACTCGAATACTATCAACTATATAAAAAAACTACAAGAGACGAAAATTGTTTATTTTCTTCTCATAGAATTCTACGAATTTTTTAAGAATTTTTTATCAACATGAGAAGATACGGTATTAAAAAATTCTAAAAAAATTCTAAAAAAAATTCTTAGAACTATGAGAAGAAAATAAACAATTTTTATCTCTTGCAGTTTTTCTGTAAAGTTGATAGTATTTGAGTAAAAAATTATTGAAGACCAATTTTCGGCAATTTTTAGCAATTATAATATCTAACTGTGACATAATAATAAAAATAACAGGAGCTAATAATTCGAAAGATTAATTATGGTAGTTTCTTTCTTTCAGAATCAAGATTGCGCTCATTAAAAAACAAAATGTTCAATTATGTCATTAGTTCATCTTGCAGAGCGATTGTAGCTTACGAGGAAGATTCTACGAGAAGATAGGAAGAATTTTACAACGAGTGTTAATAGCTTACCGGACCGTACGTAGCTTTAATTACGGTAACGATCGCGTATGTTTTCCTATGACATGAAACCCGGGGAAACCACGCGGCCATGATACGTTCCCAGTATAATGTCGTATGGCGATCATGACGTGAGGATGGATGAATCAGTTGCCGCACGCGGCGACGAGATCAGTAGATCGGAGAACATCGAATCGGACACTCGGACAACCGACATCGTAAATCCTTTGTTCGTTCTGTAAAGTCAGAGAAGACACTTACAGTGTTTTAAAATACGGTGAGTGAGTGATAAAAGAAAAAAATAATTTTTTTAATTGCTAAAGAAATATACTCGATTACGTTTTTTTAAAGACACACTTGTTGAGCGACTAGCGGATAAAAACTAAAATTGCCGAATTATAAATTAAAAGTTATAAAGTATAATCGCAAGGGATGTAATTACAAAGTGCTAGCTAAAATAGCAAAAGAAGTTATGAAACGAAGAAAAAGTGATACATTATAATAACAATTGAATGAAATAGTTTAGCCGTTCAAAGAACGTTACGTTTTAGACTTAAAAGACACAAAAGTGAGGGTGTTTTATATGGCTTGTGGTGGTTTAATTAGTCGCGATTCATGGTGATAGTTGTTAGAAATAAATATGTAGTAATAGCGATACAAAAAGTGAAATGATCAATCGAAAAAAAACACAATGATGGCAACTATAAAAGTGATAATTGTATAAGTTTTATGTGTAGAATTGTCGTACAAGTTGAATAAACTATTCTGTAACTGCAAGAATTATTATGTATAAAATAGTTTATTCAATTTACTTAGCATTTTTTTAAATTTTAATTAAGAATAACAAGCCTATGAAAACCAATGCTGCATGTAATTACAATCAAGTTTTATTGTATATTACAATTAAATAAGTGAAATGTTTCGATGCTTGGTTTGAATTCTCTTCAGCAAATACATAATTGATAAATTAAAATATATATATAACAAAAAAATTATTGTTAAATATACTTAGAAAATTAAATTGTGTTAAAACTTACAAAAATATTGTTCGTCTTAATGTAAATTGTGAATAAATTAATTCGCATATCCATATGTCAAAATTGTTCACTAGATTTCCAAGTTTATTAAATAATAAGTTACTTTAATAGTATAAATATGTAATAAATAAAATTAAAATTAGATTGATGGAAATTAATTAAATTAAAACTTACATGGATATTTGAAGATTGGCATATTGTGCAAAGTTGATAAAGCACTTGTCATGGGTTTAATGAGAACGTTTGTCACACAATATATACACAAATAGATCTTCAATAAAACTGTAGAAGAGGGAAAAGCATCAATTTTTAGAAATTAAAAATTAAACCGCAGGATGTTAAAGACAAGAATTAAGGAATATAGGAACCATATTAATTGGAAAACATCACAACACTCGATTATTACGGCACATAGACAGGAATGATTTTGATTGGAAGAATATAAAAATTTTTAATATAGAAAGGTTCTTCAACAAACGATTAATAGAAATGATTTACATACATATAAACAGAAAAATAACCTGAAATACAAAGAATGTACAAAGTGACATAGAATTTTTGGATCCGTTATACGCTACTTTAATTTTTTTAAATTGATGCTTTTCTCTCTTCCATAATTTTATTGAAGGCCAATTTGTGTTATTATGTGACGTTATCATTAGATCCAAGCGCTTTGTTAATTTCGCATAATATGCCAATCTTCAAACATCAATATAAGTTTTAATTAATTACCATCACTCTAATTTCAATTTTATTTATTATATATTTATATTATTAATGTAATTCATTATTTAGTAAACTTGGAAATCTAGTTGACAATTTTGACATATGGATATGAATTGACTTACACACAGTTCATATATAAAACAAACAATATTTTTGTAAATTTTAATACAATCTAATTTTCTAAGTACATTTAACGTTAATTACATTTTTGTATATCTTTTAGTTTATCAATTATGTATTATTACTAAAGAGGATCCAAATCAAGGATCGAAATGTTTTACTCATTTAATTGTTATATATAATAAAACTTGATTGCAACTACAGCATTGGCTCTCATAAACTTGTTATTCTTAATTAATTTAATTTTTATTAAAGCTTATAGAATTTTTATTTATTTTTTTTGTAATTTCTATTGTTTTTTTTTAATTTTATAATATAACAAAATTTATATAAAATTTACACAAAATTTTATGAAATTATACTTTATAAGTTTTATATATAAAATTAATATATACATATAGTTGAATAAACTTTATAGTTGAATAAATTTTATACACATGTAATAATTATAAATAGTCTATTCAACTATATGTGTACATTAATTCTACGTATAACACTTGTATAGTTATCATTTTTATGTTTTATCACCATTATGCCTTTATCTCTGATACCCGAGAATATCTTCGTTATTGTGGTCGGAAATCCTATTCAGAAACAAACATTTAACCACATATAATCTCTAGGGGCCAATTTTGAATCTTCATATCTCAAAAACTATCGCTTAGAAAATTGTAAATACTTCTGTAATTTATATTTTTTCGAGAACTTTCATAATATAATATTTTGAGTCGCAAATTTTGGGACATCCCGTATAAATCTATATAGTTGTATAATCCTTTATTGTTGATATATTTTTCTCTGACTGTAGAATGATGTTTTTTCAAGCAATGATGAGAGAGTAAAAATTGAAGTGATATGAAAAATTACATTGTTTTGCAGGTGATTTCTTCAACCGATCCTCTACAGTTCTCCAACATGAATGAAAAGAAGCTTGGCGATGATGAAATATTGTATCTGGATGAGATCAACGACGAGGTATCGAAGCCCCTGACGTCCATCGACACAGAGGCAGAAGTGCCGTCCATCGGGCTACGCGCTGGCTTCGTCTCGGAGAATGACGAAAATCTCGCCGACAATCCGCGGGGACCGGATTCGATCACCGTAGCAGAGTCCGACGTGCTGGATAAAAAATCTGCGCCGATTGGCTTCGACAGCAAAAATGGACTGGGATTGCCCGTGGGAACGCAATCCGACTGGTCCAGCAACATTTTTCCTCCTGCGCCTGCCATACAGGTCGTCACTCCGGACGTGAATGTCTACCAGCACAAAAAGACCCTGGCCCAAGGTATGATGGACCTGGCGCTGTTGTCCGCAAACGCGAATCAGATGCGCTACGTTCTCCAGACTGATGGTCGGCATCCGTACTTCTATCCGTCACTTGTCATGATCAGCATGAGCCTATTCCTACAGATTGCTGTGGGCATTGGTCTAATATGGAACAGCGTCTACAATGTCAAGGAACATGAGCAAATGTGTAAGGCGAACAAGGCCAACAATTGGACAGTTATTGGGATCTTCCTCGTCACGATATTCAATGTTTTTATTTCATCATTCGGTGTTGTCGATCAAACGGTTGCCGTCACGACATAAAATTCCATGTTTTTCTCTTTACTCTTGATGTACTCTCTCTTTCTTTCAAAGATACGTAATCGTTATGTAAAGTGAATGACCAGATAAAATATTTCCAATGTTTTTAAAGTGATATCAACAAGTTTATGATCTCATAATAGAAACTTCATAACGTTTTTGTATTATTATTGCTATTTTAATGCATATTAATCATCCGATGTATTGAATATCGAAAGATTTTTTTATTGCAGTTGTATTGATTTACATCAGAAACGAAAAGTTATGCGAATCTTTTCTCAATGAATGTTTCTTCAAATATTTTGTCATTATTAGCGAAAAACGATGAAAATATTTTAGATTCCGATGAAAATATTTTAGATAGTAAGTAAATAATTTTGCACGCTGGACATTCAATCATTCATTAATTAAATATTCAATCATTCATTCATTTTTCACCTGTTCATGCAAAAACTCAACACAAATAATTTATAGTGACATATAATTTTAATTTAATTTAAACAACTTTTTTATTTCAGAGTGATAAGTAATGAAATATTATTGTATAATAATAAATAATTCTTTTTTATGTGATATAAACGTCTATGAAATGATACATAATAACACATCGGTCAAACACGAATGACAAACGGTATCAACTTCAACATTTCCTCCAATTCATCGGCCAGTCGTTGTCTATTTCGTTGAAAATTTTCCTCCTCACGTTCTTGGCGCTCGTTCAAATCGTTCAACCAGCTCTGCGCCTCCGCATTATTACATTGACTTCTGTGCGCGCGAGACGGGCAATTGAAGGACCAATTCTTGGAACCACCGCCACCTATCATCTTCTCGGATTTGAAATCTCGAAGTTTGTCTCTAATTACGTGACGTAACAGCGAGCTAAATGCGGCGAGTTCATGCGTATTGATTATTCTCGAATTCAATTCTGTAGATCTTCTGTGCTCTTGAATCACTGTAGCCTGTAATGCAATGAGTTATTGCAATCATTAATTACAAAATTAATATAACCAGAACTTTTTTGTCATTTATTATCTGATTCTTATCTCCAGATACTCAATTTGAATATTCCAAACGATTTTTTTATTTTTATCATGTAAAAAACTGGAAAAGATTTTTAAGAATTATTTTATGTGAGAAGCAACAGTTAATACTTCCAATAATAGTCGATCTTTTTCCATAAAACAACTAAAAGTAAATTCTACGAGTATGAAAGCAACATAAATATTTTTATATTGTTTTTTTTTACCAATTGATAATTTTTTTTACTTGTATTTTATTAGAGAAAGAATAAAACAATTTGCATTGCAATGAATGAAGAAGTTGTTTTCTGTCTTTCAATTTAACTTAAGTCAAATTTCATCATCTTGTTTGTATCTCTCTTTCTTCCTCTCTCCTGAAATTCTGCTAGGTTCTGTGACATTTAATGCTCTAATGTATGCTTCTCAAATGTCTCTAATCATCACGATAAATTCTTAGGAAACATTCTTTATTATAACAAACTTATTTTCCATGTTGTAATAAAAAGAAGAGAAAGAGAAAGAAAGAGCTTTTTTGCGCTGTTGAAAAGATTTGATATGAACGACTCTTCATTACGTCTGTCGTCTTTCTGTATTCTCTAAACTTTTTAAAGTAGAATCTCACTCTGAAGAGTGAAAATTAACCCTATCTAGAAAAAGAATGATTGAATTTTCAATCTTTAAGAATAAGATTTCACTCTTCAGAATGAGATTCCCTTTTAGGCAGATATGTATAGTCGATTCTTATATTTAAGACTTTTATATTTAAGGCTTTTAACTACAGCAATCTTATAAAATGAATAAAATTAGAAAGCCGTATTATTAAGACATTATTATAAGAAGGTTCTAAAAAAAGAACGAACTAGCCTAGGAAGTCACATTAGTGCTTTAAAAGATTACTTAAAACGGTTTTAAAATAAGAATGGACTTCATGAATGCTACCCTAAAAGTTTCAAAGAGTAAAATTTACCATCCAGTCGAAGAACACGTGCCGCTTCCGCAGCCATTTGGCGCGCACGTCAAGTAAAATCCCGGCCTCGCGGAATTCTCGCAGCCGTTGCCGATCGTTCTTGCTTTCATCTGCTCCATCGTCGAGAATGCGTGTTCTAGAGAAGCGTTTCGTCAACACTAATTCAGACACGCTCAAGTGTGGTAGACCACTCACGTTGATGCTCGCCGCGTGCACTTTAGATATTAATTTAGCCCTCTCGCAGATCAATTCATTGATCTCTCGCAAGTTTAGATTTACTGTGGCATTCAAGTGCAGGATACTGCTAAGCTGGGCGCTTGTTGATAACGGCTGATTGTTCGGTATGACAATTAATGGAGGCTGGATAGAACTTTGATATATAAATGAATTTCCTTTGATATGAAAAGATATTATATACAAGACGTCCGTATTTTTATCAGACACTTTTGTGTAAATAGAGCGGACTAAACTGAGAAAAGTCCTCTACCATTTTACAATTTTCGCAATAGTTAACAAGATTATACAATATATTAATTACTAAAAATCGCTGAATATTGGATCGCTGAATATCTTCAATAATTTGTTACTCAAATATTATCAACTTTACGGAAAAATAGCAAGAAACAACAATCTTGCCTTCTCATAAAATTCTGAGAATTTTTTCAAAATTTTTTTATACCGTGTTTTCTCGTTGGTAAAAATAGTTACCGATAAGAAAATGCAGCACTAAAAAGTTGATAAAAAATTCTTAAAAAATTCCTTATGAGAAAAGCCTTATGAGAAAAAAATAAACAATTTTTGTCTCTTGCTATTTTTCTATAAAGTTGATTGAAAGTATTTGAGTAAAAAAATATTAAAGACCAATATTCGGCAATGTTTAGTAATTAATATCTCTTAACCATTGCGAAACTTACAAAATGGTAAAGGACTTTACAATTCAGTTTAGTCCGCGCTATCTATACAAAAGTCAGCAGTGTTCAATGGCTTTAATTGTTAATTATTTAACAAAAGCACACAGGGAAAATATAAGCAAAAATACAAGCAAATTGTACAATCTGATTCTCTTTAGTACGAAAGACCGCAAGAAAAGTCGACATTTTATGACTCGCTACACTTTATCTATTTAGTTAAAAAAAGATTTCATTTATAGATTTTATTTACAGTGAGAATAGATTTCACTTATTTTCAGTGTATTTACGTTAAAAGATTTGATACTGACTTCCGATGAATCTACATGTGAGCATTCGGCACCTAGGACGCCATCGACCAGTTTCGCTCGAAGGATGGCAGTGAGGACATCCTGCGTTCCTACCAGCCAAGCTAAGGCTATCAACGCATCTCTATTATGTTCGCCGTCTTGCGACAAGCTGTAGAACTCGATCACTGGGTATTGTAAGAGTGCGAGATGCAGCTTCACCGCCGACGGAGCATCTGGAAATAAGATTGACAATGTAAAATCTTTTTATAAGAGACACCAATTAAGTACATGCATTTGCACGCGTGTACTCGTGCTAAAATATATATCGTATAAATATATACAAAGAAATATTAATATTATAATATTACAATATTAAATAAAAATCATACACGTGAATACACAATTAATTATTATTATTATTATACAACTATTTATTATAATATTATAATATTAAGTAAAAAGGAGGTCAAAATTAGATGTTGGAATAAAAAATAATTCTATATGCAATTTATTTTAAATTTAATATTTTAATATTTACTTTATATGATATATTAAAGGAAATGTATTAAAAAGGAATTACATATAGAATTATTATTATTTCAACTTTGACCAAAGTTTAATAAAATAGGAAATATCAAAATTTTTGAAAAGTATTTTTATATAGCTTTAAATCTATTTTTTTCTATATAATAATACAAAAAATGTATTATTGTAAGATTATAAAAAATATTATTAAAAAAATGCATAATTTTAAAAAAATATATTTTTTTTAATTTATTATAAAAATATATTCAATATTTTTTATGCGAGTATTTAACTTTTTTTTTAAAGTACATTTGCACAATTAATTACTGCACTTTAAATAAAAAAATTGCATACCTTTTTTTTCTTACATGCTGAGAATAAGAGCAATTTTACTTCTTTAATTATAAATAATTATGTATACACAATTGCGGCGCGAAGACTTTTCGTAATTAGAATAACGTGCACGTTATTCTTGTTAAAACAAACGAACGCGAATCTAGAGTACGATCTGCAATGCACTCGGCAATGCAATTAAAAATACAAATCATTGAAACGAACCGTAATTTCGAAAATCTATGTCGCCTCGTTTCTCTCTCGCGGCATAGTAGCTCAGAATGCGCAGTGTACTCCACAGCTTCTCAGCCTACACACAGAACATATGATTGCTCAACAGAGCGCAAATTGTCAGATTATTTTCTGAAGATTTTCCTGTATACATAAATAAATATCACGTCCGTATGGATATTTCCATGATTATAGTAAATGTCTGTATAACGCTCTCCCTTCTGACCTAATTTTGTAAATATGTTTTCAACCGCGATAGGATTATCAGTCTCGTCAGATAAATTAGGTTAGGTTAGGTTAGCGCGAACGCATTCGAATCTCCGATACTTATACTTACGACGATTTTGTTCGGGGCATTATACTTGGCCAGTCTTAGATGCTCGGATGTTAATCCTATGTTTATCAACGAGTTAATGTACTTGCACAATGTCGGTAACACGTCTTTTATATCACACATAGCGTTACGAGCAAAGAATGTCACGCGCGCGATCAAGAGACGAGTTTCGTACTTTCGTATGGTCTGCGCAGCATTCAAACGCGCGACGCGATGAACCGATTGCGGTTTGTTCACTTTCAATTAAATCGGCGACGAGAGTATATACGTTCGCAGACAGCACACAATATTTGTAAAATATTTATAAAACTCATTTCAAATATTTTGTAAATATTTTTGTGGTCTTAATTATACATATATATTGCACAGATCATATAAATATTTGTTATAAATATTATGAAATATGTTAATGCGATTGTCGTTTAACATTTAAAAATGAATATCAAACACTCAATAATATAATATAGAACAGAACTTGTAGCAATATTGTTGCAATATTAAACATTGCAGCATGTTGCTCCAAGTTTTGTGCTGTTGGGAATGTCAAATCGTTATCATCTATCATGGGCGACGACTCCAGTATGGTTGATATGAAGTACTCCATACACTGAATAATTCAATGTATGAAATTCCATTGAATTTCATATCTGTATGATATTCGATCGGGGAGAAATTTAGAAATTAGAAATTGTAATTTAGAGATTACAAACATACAACAAATATCACTGCATTGCTTGAAGGATGTAATGCAATTTTTACGTGACAATCTTGAGATCAGAGATCTTGTATCAGAATATGTAAAATTTATTCGTTCTTTTAACGATTCCTACATCAACTTGTTCGAATGAAAGATCATTTTCTTATTTAAGACATTTAAAAAGTTATCTTCGATTGACAATGAAACAAAAATGTAAATCATATTGCGACATTGTACATTTATCGAGAAATAGTCGATAAGTTAAATATGGAGGAGCTCATTAATAATTTTATTTAAAAATAAAACTATTGCAAGAGCGACTGCTTTTGCCATGTAGAAAAGATATGTATGAGGAAATATATTTATCCCAACCTTCTCTTCTTCAATCTATCCTCGGGAACTCCATACACTGAAAAATTTTACTTCATCACCATTGCGAAATAAGTTCAAAACAGAAGGGTTGAATCTCTTACAATATATGATTAGAGGGTCGATCGAATTAAAAATTATTAAAAAAAAAGAAATATTCATTTTATTTATAGTGACAAATAATTCCAAAGTTATATTCAAAAGTTATACTCAATTTTTTATACGAAGAAATTAATTGAATTATTAATTACACAAACTGCATTAATTGTGAAAATAGGAAGCGTATGAATTGCGTTATTAATAAGAGTACTTATTGACATTGCTTTTTTGTGACTCATGTAACATTATTCAAAGTATAATTGAGAATTATATGCAAGCGAAAGAAAAATGTTATGTTAAATAAAAATAATTATCTTTCGTAATTATTACGAAATAATTATAAATCCTATTTTCATTCCAAATGAATGAACCTTTCTTAATCGGTTCTTATATTATTCCCTTAATGAAGAAAAAAATTAATGTTTCTGTTTACCAGTTATATATATATATACATATATGAAATAAAAATAGAATTCACTATGATTGAAAATATCATTTTTAAAGAAGAATAAAACAAAAAATCAAAGAAGAAAGAAAAACAAAAAAATTAAGATTTTGCACCGTATTTAGACTTCTTCGATCTTCCCACTACCGTCAGGCACGATCCCCTCCAACCCAAGATGTGAGACCGACGCGACGGTGGGAGAAGGAATAAAAAAATGTTCGGACTCATATAGTCTTATGTGCGTCTGACTTTTCCGCGCGTTACGGCCGCCGGTCAGTCGCGGTCAGTTCCACCCCCGCTCTTCTCCTAACCCGAGTCACGTCGCACCGGAAGCGAATCAGCCTCTTCTCCGTCTCTCTTTCTCTCCCGCCTGTCGATTCTGTCTCGGACCGCACGGAGATGGTCCCTCGGATCGGAATTGCGTTAACCGATCACTCCAATCAGTAAAGTACGAGCGGCCGTACGTCGATCATCGTCGAGTATCGCGTAGCTCTCGCGGGAAGTCTTCGTTTTCTACACGACGTTCCGCGTCTTTTTACTTCTTGAGATGACATCGAGAACTCTTCGTCTGAAGTGGACCGTCTATCTGGCACTCATTTTGGTGAGGAACTGTGCATCGGTTGCATTAATTAGAATTTAATGCAATTAATTGAATTAATGTAATGAATGCATTAATGGACTAGTTGGTTGCGTTATAGAATTTTAGTTGAATCTAGTATAATTTTAGTCGAGATAATCGCATTGAGAAAAAAATTTCTTAAATTCAAGTAAATATTTAGCTGATAAAAAGAAATAATTCTTAAATCAATGTCTTTTATACTAAATAAATGTATCTTTATATTTAATAAATATTTAATTGACACAAACTTCAAATAAATAATTTATTAAATTTATTTTCAATGCAGAATTCTAATTGATATAATCAAATTTTTCTGGTTCCTCTATTTTCAATCAGAAAAATTTCTAACAATTAATTGTATCATCGGATTTGATTTCTTATTTACCATGTTTGTTGTCAGAATTATTAATCTTTGGAATTGATGTGTGTCTTCATTTGATCAGTCGCTGAATATTTTCACAACCGTGTCGTGTATTTGTTTATTCATATTTATCTTTCTCCGAATTTTTAAATCGTTAATCACTTGTCGTTGATTTATGGGATTTATGCGCGCATGGAGGTGATGTCGGTTGAAAGACGCAGAAACGTATCGACGACAATACGAATATGCGTATATACTTGATACTAATATCAAGTGCAGGATTTTATTGCGAGGATTAATATTCGATGTCCTTATTATTCTCTTTATCTCAATACCATCGCGGAACGCTCGAGTTTTTTGGTTCTTCTTGCAAAAAAGGAGAGACGCCTTCGGACAACGGAAGTGTTAATGAAAACAATTATGTTTTGAAGTTGTATTGAAAACTTATGGCTTGTGTTGAAAATATAGACTTTTCAAAAATTCTTTGTTTTATTCAAAAACTCTTTGTTTTACGATCTCTATAGAAATTTAATATAGATATTAATAGATTTTGAGCATTAAAAGCATTGAACAACAGTGTCTTTACTGAAAGTGATTAATTACTAATTATTTTGAATATTAAAAGCATTGAATAACAGTACTTTTGATATTGCAAAGTATAATATAAAGTGATTATTTTTAGTATTAAAGTATTGAATAATAGTGCTTTTATTGAAAATTAGTAATTAATTATTTACTTTGTGTATTAAAAATACTGAACAACATTGTTTTTATTGAAAGATAATGATTCATTACTTATTTTTAGTAAAGCAATAACAGTGCCTTTACTGGAAGGCATAGTTAATATCTATTTTGAATATATTAAAGCAACAACAGCGCTTTTATTGGAAGGTAGATATTAATTAATAATTGCTTATTTTAACAATAGTTAAATTCCTTTAATATTCAAAATACACTAAAAATTACTTACTACCTTCTAGAATGTAATCAGTATCACATTGGATTTCTGTGAGGGGAATGTTCGTTCCTAAATTCTTCCCGTCATCCCCTTTTTACGAATATTGGTCATCCACATTCCACTTTTATTTATCTCTTTTACGTTTTCTTTCTTTCTAGAATATATATTGCCTTAAGTTTTTTTCCTTTTATACTAGTTTGACAAGGTTTCCCAACAATGAACAGATTTAAATAACACGTTCGGAAGTTGTCACAAGGTGATGTCACAATTGTGACACATATATCACAAATGCACGAGAATGTAAATAAAACAATGACAGGTAGGATTACCTGGAAAAGTCGCGGGATTACCTGGCGATCCGCTTCGTTGACGGGAGAAATTAAGATGCAATATTTACTGGAGGAGGAAAGGAGGGGAATATCTATTCATATATCGTAAAATTGCGACAGTTCTCCGCAATCGAATATCTCACGCGTATGTTTTGAATTTTTCATAGGATTTTTCTTATAAAAATGGAGAAAAAAATTAAACTGACTCAATCGTATAATAAAATATAAGTATATTTATAGTAGAAATTAAACTTAATATTATTCAAATAATATCTATTCTAAATTATCAATATTTTCACATTGAAAAAAATTACTTTTATCTAACATTTATTTGAAAATACTAACAAAATTTACTTATTAGTAAATAAACATTTATTTAAAATAAAAAATATTTAGTTTATTATAATAATTAGATTGTTAAAATAAAAAAAATATACTTAAATTAATATAGGTTTACATTTAGTAAATTTGTTATTATTCAAACAAATATTTAATAAAATTTTTTTCAGTGTGTCAACGAAATTAAAATTCTCGAAATGAATAGCGAAATGGACTAAGAAATATTTAAATATAAATAAAAAAGAATAAAGCCATTTTTAGCTTCTTTTTTTCAAAAAGAAGTAGATTTTGAATTGATTCAACAAACTGTATCTACTATCGACACAATGTCACATATAAATATTATTAAGCATTAAAATCTGCTTTTTTTCTTTAGTCTCTTTTAAGGATTATTTATACTGGTCATAAACTGTTAACTTATGCCATAAGCTATAAGAAATTGATTAATTATTTACTTACAACATAAGTTGGCAGTTTCGCAAACAACATAAAGTCTAAAATGGAGACATAAGATGTCTTTTAGACAGCTTAAAGATGTCTTATGTCTTGATTTTGAAATAAATGATCTTTTATTCTCAAAATACTTTCAGATACCGGCGGTCTGCGCAGAGTAATCACATCGCATTATATAATCTCGTTCGCGGCTGCATGCACTTGCTTGTAACAGGATCTTATGCCTCCTCTCAACCTCGGTATAGAAATAATTTATCTTTCTCTTATCGCGTTCTATTCTCCCGCCGCGCGCAGTGATTCCGACCTCATGATCCAAGAACAAGACGGTTTTTTACATAATTCCAAGCGCGCGCGCATACTTCGCGGAAAACGGCTTATTTTTAGAGAAGGAAAAGTCCCTGTGGATCGAGATCCAATTGTTCTCATATCTTCTTCGTTCGGCAGGTGTGCCAGACGGTGCGACTGATCGAAGGATATCCTCGCTCTTCTTCAGAGGTGTCGGAGGAATCACCGGACGCCGGAAGTTCCTCGTCGCAGGACACGTCGATTTCAAGAGCGATCGAAGAGGCGTACGAGCAGCAGGTGTTTCTACAATATTAAACGAAGTAGACCGGAAATGTGAATACACAACAATTAGGAAATGAAAGCTTTAGTAATGGAACACGGAAAAAAAATTAATTGAGTGGTACAGCCAATCTATAATTTACTACGCGAATTCAACATCGATAAGAAGATTTGATGATTTAACAATGTGTAATGTTTGATGGTTTAACAATCGCTAATGTTATTCAGCTGTCAACTTTGCTATTTTAACATAGAAAATTGATTGTCTGTATATTACGACTGTAGATTTGCTGAATCAATGAAATTTTCAGCTGTGTTTTTTTTCCGTGAAGGACCGAGGCAGCTAATTTGGATCCTCGCGAAATTTAATTACATTGAAAGAAAAGATTGGCTGCAGCCAACCCAATTAAAAATTTTATGCCATATTCAGCCAATCTTTTCTTTCTATAACTTTTAGTACTCGGTCCTAAAGGAATTAGTAATATCACAAATTAAAATTGATAAGAAATTTAATAATTGATGCTTATAGGTATTAGAAAGATACTCATAAATCTGATGGTAAGAAGCATTTTAAAACCTGTAAATAATTTTAGGTGTTTCTGCGACCGCAAGAATGGCCGCAGAAGACCATTGATGAAGACAACAATTGTTGTTCACAAAGGATAGAACAGATGCAGAGAGACACTTCGAAAGAGAAGTTTTCGAGCGATAGGATTCAAAGATCAAAAAAAATCACTGCAAGGCATGTTTATTTTGTATAAGTATTGATTTCGAGTGATCAACATTCTTTTTCAGTAACTCCCCAGAATGAATTAATAATCATTTATAATTTGGTCAAGGCCAGTGGTTAAACATAATCAATCTATTTAAAGTTGCGGTTTCCTTCGTAAGACGAGAACTTACGAAATAACGATAGCGCGTGTATTCTGAATATCGTGTGTTATAGAAATTTCCTGATGAAGAAAATTCTTATATTTTATACACTACTGAAAAAAAGGTTGGTTGCTGCAGCAAATTAAATAATATTGTAAAATATGGCATAGCATTTTTAATTGGTTACAGCAATCAATTAAAAATGCTATGCCATAGTTTACTACTTAATTTGCTGCAGCAGCCAATCTTTTCTTTCAGTGCAATATTTAAAAAAAAAAGCATATTTTAAATTTATAAAGATTTAAAAAAATATCTTAGATTTATTAGTCAGGTTTATAAAAGTTTTCTTTAGAAATTATAGAATGAGAAATAGATTTTGAATATCTCAAAATTCACGTAAAGTTCTGAAAAAGATGTAAACTTTTTCTGCATTTCTAAAAAGTGTTCCAATTTGTATAAAAAACTTGTAGAAATAAATTACATAGAAATTTTCTAAAAAAAATCATAAAATTAAATTATATAAAAATTAAATGAAAATTTCTGAAATTTATGTAGAAAATTATCTGAAGAATTTTAAAAATGTCACCATTCTGATGGTGACATTTTTAAAAGTATGAAATATACTGAGAATTTTTCATATGAAATACTTTTAATATCTTTAAGAGAGTTTGATTTTATGATTTCTAAAAAAGAATATCTTTTATAAGTTTTCTTTGAAAATTATAGAAGAAATTTTCTAAGGTTTAAAATTTACATATATAAGATATTTAAAAAAATATATTGGCTTTCTCAGTATGTCTGAAAAGTATTCCAATTTGTATTGTATAAAAAAATCTGAAAAATTTTCTAAAAATTTATAATCATAAAATTTATAATCATGGAAAAATGTGAAAAATTCTGATATTTATATAGAAATTCCGAAACAATTGTGAAAGGATTTTAAAAAATATTCATAATAAATATTGCTAATATCTTTCTCCTTTGCAGATTCAAACACTGATATGTCGATGTACAGGAGTTCAGATATATCGCACAGGAACACGGGCACGTCAATGCACAGGAATTCTGACGAGAAAATTATTTTTCCGGACGGTAGGATCTTAACGTCGGAAACACCAATGCTGCCGACGTTGAGCTGTCGCAAAAATACGTTCTGCGAAAACGTCGCCGACTATCCCAGGCAACTGGTGAACGCAGCGATACAGCGGAACGTTAGTTTGAGATTCCTGGAGAGTGTCGATACTGTCGATTCGGTTAGAAATGATTTTGTTTTTCACACATAAGAACGCGTGAGCGATCGCTTTATTATTAGCTCATTATATCATTATATCATACTTATCATATTGCGTCAAGATGAAATTTATTTTATAGTCTGCTATAATTATCCAGCTGTGCGTATGTGTATGTCTTTACAGAACAAAGAATTGCGAAACTGACATAATCTTGACGTATTATGTAAACTTTCAATGCACGAGACACGCGAAAGTGATGTTGAAGTATTTTTCAACGCTACGATTTTTATCGTTTTATGCAATATGATGACAATGAAAGATCTAGAATCTAAATTAAAATCATTATTTCAAATTATACACAGAAAAATGGTTTTGCTAAAGTATCTAAAAATTTAATTAGATAGAAAATACAGATCTGAAAATAATTTTATTGAATTATCAAAAGGATTATGTAAAACACTTAAGATAAACGTACCAATCATTAAACAATTGGTGAATATATATTTAGACAGTTATTGAATGAAATGAGAAAAATTTTTAATATTAAGCTTATAATTATATATTTACGACTTTAATCGTTTGTTTATATAAATTTATTTAGAATATCATATGTATCATTAAAGCTTAATATTTAAAATTTTTGACATTTTTAATAATTGAATCATATACACTAATATTAGGTGTACAACTTTGCTTCCGCCGTTTTTCTATAGATGACTTTAGCGGTAAGTGGTGGTCGAAATAAATAGATCATAGACGTCATACAATAAACTTGGGCATCTGTCAACATAACCATAGAAACATTAGTCGATTTGTGTCTGCATCATAAAGTTATTCTCGAAAATGTCAGTTTACGAGCCAAATTCTCGTCATTTGC
>NW_012130101.1:1091939-1100812 GCF_000143395.1 Atta cephalotes | reverse complement strand
AAAAAAACGGCGGAAGCAAAGTTGTACATCTAATAATTTACCGTAAACATTGATTTACCTTAAACATTTACCTTAAACATTGATATAATAAATATTTACTGCAAAAAATTTTAATATTCCAGCAATTAGTTTAAATATCCTATAAAAATAGAAACAAAATTATTTTCATATCCGTATCTAGCTAAATTGTTAGACATTTCAGCAAAACTGTTTTTTCCATATATGTATAAATTATTTTTACGTTCAAGATTGACGATGAAATTATGCCGATTTTAATGTACTTACAGTTTTAATCTTGAATATATTTAATATTTTATTTACGTCGTTTATTAAATTCCGCGAAGTATCTTATCGGATGCACATACAGTAAGAGCAAAAAATATTCGTACAAGGAAATCTTCCATAAAAAAAAATCTTATTTGTAAAAAATAAACATTAATTACTAATTTTATACAATGAATACATTCTGTTCTAACATAAATAAATGAGCTTCCTGATTTTAAAAGCTAAATTTCTCGATTGTATGAATACTTTTTGAGCATTCACAATAGAATTTTTAATTTTTCCTAATTTTTCCTTATTATTACTAATCATATTTTCCTTATTTTTCAGATGATATATTTTTTTATAATTAATACACATCTTTTTGGTATATATAATTTTAAGAAACATACAATCTATTTTATTCTTTGAACAAATTGTTAATTACCCAGCAAGAAATGATCAATTAAACATCAAATTGATGTCGAATTGGTGTTGAAATCATCGATTCGACATCAATTCGACTCATTTCTCGCTGGATAATATTTACTTTTTAAAAATAAAGTTCTTTTAAAAATATTTTCTCTGTACGAATACTTTTTGCACTCACTGTATATGTGCTTTTTCAGATGCCCGACGTCGACGACGTCGAACAGAGGATAGACACGATGTCGCGCGAATCAGTGCTTTGCCCAATTCGTGTGAGTTAACTTGATCTTTTTGTTATTATTCTCTTTGAATAAGATTTTAGTTTCCTTAGATTGCTTCTGCATTGTGTAATAAATATTAGAATTAGTAAATAAATTAGAATTAGTAAATAACATTTGAAACATCATTAATCGTTAAATTCGCAGGAACAAGTAGTATATCCGCAAACCGCTCAGAACAAGGAAAATCAATGGTTGTTCATCGTAAATCAAGATGATTTGAAACAAGGAATACGCATTGAAGTTTGTTTGTAAGAACAATTCTATTTGAGTACCCGATAATCGAAAGCAGCTATATTCAAAAATTTTTTTAATGAGATATCACGCAACTCCTTTCTTAAACAACATCCAAAAATGGAAAAGTGTTCAAAGACGTCTTATGTTCCGATTTTAAACTTTATATTGTCTGGATGGGTTCCTTAGATCACAAATTGAATGTTTAAAAAATGTGCAAAGTTATAAACTGATCTGTAAAATTAAAGGAAAAAATGGATTTAAGTATAAATGAAATTAAATCATTTCTACTTATAATTATATTCGCTAGTCATATTAAAAAAAAATGATAAGACACTTCATTCCAAAATCAATTAAAATCTTTTCTTCGATTGCTAAATCAGTAGTGCATTCCATTTTAATAAAAATTGTATTTCTATTTATGTCATATTACACATTTCTTGCTAAAACAATGTGTTAGGTGTAGGAAAAAGTTCATGGCGTTTTTCCCGTTACATCTAATGGGAAAACGCCATGAATTTTTTCCCACACTTAATATTTAAAAAAAAAGTAATATGGGAACAGAATCGTTTAATACATATTTATAATGATTTGATTGTAGGAATGAAGGCCAGAAGTGCAACATGGTCGAAGGTTTCGCCGAGGGCTACAAGACCTCCTGCAAACAGAAATACATCTATCGAGAATTGGCAGCGGTGGGAAGTGACGGTAACATCTTCAAGGATCAATTCCGCTTTCCATCGAGCTGCTGTTGTCACGTGAAATTTACCGGCGATCCCACAGCTAGACTGGGACTGAGACTAAATCTGCCAGTCAATCAAACACAATAAAGTAGATCAAGTGCTTTTTTCACGTCAATGAAGCTAGGTCGAGCGAGGAGAAAATATAATGGAGTGACTCTTTCCATTTCATTCGTGTCTACGCAGACGTTCGGTACGTCGCACGTTCACAGATAGGATGCTCAAAATGACTCTATCGTATCAACTCTGATGATATTACATCAAGCTTGTTGTCGTTAACTGTAACAGTAAAATTATGGGGCGATATTTTTTTATAATTACTTGTCAATTTAATTTGTGATATTACGTACTCCAGTTTCAGTTCAAAACTGTGTTTCAAGGCCGACAAATAACACTAGTTTAGTTTACAAATTTTGAAGTTGCTTACTGCAAAAAAGACCTAACTTTTTTAAACATATTTTGGGACGCCGAGTTCGAATCAGAAAAATTCCATCAACATTTTCGATTTGTTTTCTAATAAAAAACTTGTTTTTAATCAAACTTCACTATTATTGGAAAAAGTCTTTCTTTTTTATTATATATAATTAAATATGTTTTTCTTATATCTCAAAATCCTGGAAATATTTTGATGATAGATTATAGTTCATAGAAAATTATCGCTCATATAGAATAGAATATTAGTAATAATCTTCATATCTTCTTGCAATTTTGTAAACTAATGTAATCGGTATACAATTCGCATAAACTGAAAATTCACGCAAAAATATTAAGCACCAAGATTCGTTTTGACCGAATATGGCCTTCACTTCTTCGCTTATTTGTTACTAATTTTTTATTTCAAAAAAAAAGAATTAGATATTAAGAGTAACGAATACAGTTGAATAGAATTTGAAATTTTGCTGTAAACAATTCGGTCGATTAAATTAATTGTCGAGCTTGGTCGAAGTTGTCGTCAGCGGTTTTTGATTACTCCTTTTTCCACGTTAGAAAGAAATAAAAACTATTTCCTGTCTTTATTCTCTTTCTACGTTCAGACATCGTGCCTTAAGCTCGGTCTATTTGTATTACATCTATGAATCGGAGGACCACACTGCCGTGTCCAGAATACAAAGAAGATGAAAGAAGTTGATACCACAAAAGAATTTGCGAGCCGAGAACAATTGGTGACGTCGATATCATGTCGATTAACGAAGGAATGGAAGTGTCTGAAAGAACTACACCGTTTTATAAATATCGCTAATGCTCTCTTGTATTATTAATATATGCGACAATATTCGACAATAGGATAAGTATTACGTGTACAGAATTATATTATGTGATATTATGTGATACGTTTACTTATACTCTAATTACACGTCTACTAAATCTTACAAATAATTTTACAAATAAAACGATCTATTCCTCGTTCTTGTGTACATATTTTTTTCCGCACGGAACGTCAGATCGCCGACAAAAAGGCACATGATTTATAGAATACGATTATAGAATATTAAATTTTTAGACGCAATGCGTCTCCAGTCAAAAACATAGAGGTATAAAGTCGTAATGATTATTTGTACGCTGTAACATGATTAACTCTGGCAGTTTTCCGTTCCAAATGGAAGTCAGAGACTTGTCTAATGTATATAAATTTGTCTTGATTCTCTAAGCATCTTGCAAAATGCAATCTTGTTCATATGGAAGAAATGCGCTCATCCATCAGACGAGTAAGGAACATGGATATCAAAAAGAAAATATCAGTCGTCCTTCCGCTAATAAAGCTTTCTCCGCCGCTATCGTGTTAAATATCCTGCTGCGACATTGACGAAGCTATCCTCAGCATGCCTGCGACAGAAAGTGAAAACAATTCAACTGATTAGCTCTGGCAAAGAAATAAAAAGAAAACTTATATTTTACATACGGGAACAAGAGATTGCCCGCAATAAAATCAACAAAGCTTCAAACAAATAATTTATTCTATTTTTTTTCTACCAATTCTAAATTTCTTCTTTCGAACATCTTTAAAATGTATTGTGATTTTAGACTTTGTGTTGGTCTGAGAAAGCAGGATTTGGGATTGATAAAAGGCTCAATCATACCTTGGCATTGAAATCGGTATCGAAACCACTCTTCCTCTGCATTTGCGCCTGGAGGTCGGCCAGCTGAGCGATCGACATGTCGATGTCGCCGCTGCTGATGTGTGCTGTGTGTCTGAAATTCGTGGGCACACCGATCATGCTTCGGTCTATCCTGAGCCTCTGATGCGGCCTACCACTGTTCCGCCTGTTGTTCCTCGTTGGCCGTGGAGTCAGGCAGCACGTGAAACACTGCACCCAGAGCTCGTTGTTGCCGGCCATCTCGCATGTATCCACACGTATCCCTGCAAAAATGTCAAAAGTGAAGTAAACATCTTCACTGATCAGACTTATGTTCAGAAACTTACATCCATATTCATAAGCTTTATATTAAAGATTTCTTTACATTTAGCATCTTCAGATGCTCTATTTGTATTTTATTGACTACATAGCATCTAAAGATGAACTTAAACAAACTCTTAACAAATACAAAAAAAGTCTAAGGGACATGATAAAATTTATTATAATAATAAAAAATTACATTATAATTTAATTGTATTTAAAGATTTCAATTAAATTACAATATTATATTTAAAAAAGTATTTGAGATTATTAATAATAATAAAATAAATAAAATAAATAAAATTTCTCCTAGATTTTCATTAACGTCTAATTATTAATATTCTTATAAAGATATACTTATTATAAAGCATCAAAAATTATTAATTGCTTGTCAATTTAATAAAAGATATTACTGCTCTAATTTCACTCACAAAAAAGATTTTGCCACAGAAATTGCAGAATTAGATATAAATTCACATACACAGAGAAATATTTAAGCACTAAGATCCGCTTTGACTGAATACAGGAATTTCTCGTATTTAAAATAAACAAATAAAATTTTGTGCAAATGACACAAGTATATATTTGATCACTGAGATGCAGGATTTGGAAAGTTACTTTTCACGTTACTCATAAAAGTCATAAGAGTCATAACTTTTTATTATAGAAATTGAGAACAATAAGTTCGGGTATTCTATTTTTATATTATATTTTATCATTTGCTCCAATTTTGTAATGCCCTCCATTTCTATAACAAACGCATATAAGATAACCTAAAAAGTAACTTACAAAGTAATTTTTCCAATCTTACTGGGTCGCTTATTGTATATCAAGATCTTTACCTGGACAATCTCCTGATAACCCAGAAGAAGGAAGTTTGAAGGCTTCTCTAATTCAATTCGGGACGAGCAATTGGATGAAGTCCACGACTGCGACTCGCGGAGCGAAATCAGCGGATTCACAGCGTTCCAGGTTAATTTTCGCGGTGTAGAGGTTAAGTTAATGGACAACGGTTGCGACCGGTCTCAACAGCCGACGAGTCGAGCAAAACAAACATTTCCGTGGAACGCGTGACTCGCGATTGCGAAGGACATCGTTTAATTGTTCACTACGAGCGTAAACACCGTAAACACTGGAGGAAGGTAAGGATATTGGAAGATATCCAAGCGGCTGTTGTGCGGCGATGGAAACAAAGGCAAACCTGGCAAACTCAGTCGGCTCGCGATGTTGACACGAGCGCTGTCAGACGCGCGGTCCGTTTCACACGATCGCTTTTTCTTCACTATTCTTCGCGATTTGCCCACGGATCTTTATACATCCGTTCTTTGTAGCTGCATTATGTTATACTTTCTGCTTAAGAAAGTTCTCCAATCTTTTTTCTAAATAAGAATTTGAATATTGAAGAACTTATTCTTAAATATAATATAATATTATTAAAAATGTGTATAATATAATATAAAATAATATAAAATATACCTAATATATTAGGTGTGGGAAAAAGTTCGTGGCGTTTTTTTAATGCCATCTAACGGGAAAAATGCCACGAACTTTTTCCCACACCTAATAATATAAAATAAAATAATATAATATTTATTATTTTCTACAATATCCGTTCTTTATAGCTTTATAGCACTATATTATACTTTCAGGTTAAGAAGACTCTCCAATCTTTTTTCTAAATAAGAATTTGAATATTGAGGAGCTTATTTTCTCATAAATATATTGAGAATGTTTTCAGATTTTTTGATTGATTTGACAGCTTTTCTTCAAACGATTTTCTAAAGAGCTTAAATTCTTATAAAGAAGAGGATTTTAAGATTTTAATAATTTAACTGTTTTAAAGAATATAAGAATTATATATGTGGATATAAAAGGAAGATTTAAAGATTTTGGAATTAAAAAAATGAAGTTTTACTGTATCATTTTGTTTGTAATTAAAATATGTAGGCGTTCTTGAATTTTTTTCGGATTTTTTTGATGGCTACAGATGCTTGAATTTTGAAGTTCGTAGCGCTACAAACTTTTGTTTCGATTCAATAGAACAGACTTATGATATTCTATAACTAGACGTGGAGTGGATGGAAGTTCATCTATATTTACAAAAAAGTTCAGGCAAGTTCAGCTGCAAAGAATAAATTGTTTCTCATGTGCCTCGACTGCTATCTTAAGCTGTTTCAAGATTTCTGATATGCTTTTAAGAATATTCTTATTTATTCTTCACACAGTTTTCTTCGTAAGGCATAATGATCAACATATATATAACATTCTGTTAAATCCTTTCTCCTTTTATATTGCAACTTTTTACGTGAGAAAAAAGAAAAACTTTTTGAACTTCTTGTCTGAAATACATTTAGCCCAGATATAAAAAGACTAACTTCTATCTAAATTTTAATGAATCTTTCATCCTCAATATTAACCTTTATTTTTATCTTTCTCAACTTTAGAATCCTTCAAATAGCTTTTTCAGAATTTCTATATATATTTTATAATTTTTTTGTAAATTTGTTCTATAATTCTTAAATTTATATGTGAAAAATAGAAGTTTGAAATATTCTAAGATTTCTCATTTTATAATTAATAATTAAAAAATCTGATGAAATCTGATGAAATAATATTTTTTCTTTTAAAAATCTTCATAAATTAAAAATATGAAAAATTCTTAAAGACAACAATTTTTTTTCATTAGAATAGCAATTCCAAATTCCTATTTTTAAAAAAAAATCTGCTTTTATATTATAATCGTTCTTCATTAATTATTATTTTAACAAAAAAAGATAATCTAATATCACAAAATAGTGACAAAATAGTTTTTCCAAAAGAAGAAATCTAGAGTTTATAGAAAAAATTAAAATAAAATAAAATGTTTATCAAATAGTAATAATAAATTTTTTTAAACGAAGATCTGGCGTTTTGTCCGTAATGGATTGTCATGAATTCTGGATCGTGTAAAGTGGGCTGTTGAATTCTATCCGTTCTCTTTACACTGTTTACCGCCTTATCCTCTTCTACCTTGTCTCAACGGAGCATAAATGTGTTTCGAGTGCGGGAAGTGCAAGGAGTACAGTTAGGACGAACCGATCTGTATACAATGCGTCCCAGATCAATGTAACGAGTTTCAAGAGAAAGAGAGAGAGTGGAGAGAGAATTAATTGCAGGCGATATATTTATCTTGCTTACCGTTAATATATTCCTTGATAAAAAATTATTATCTCTATATTTTTTAAGAATTATTCATATTTCAGACTTATGAATATTTCTGAAAAATACTTTAAAATTTAAGATTTATCATCTTTAGATTTTAAAAGATTTCTTCGGAAATTATTAGAATGACAAATCTTAGAATATTTCAGAATTAATATAAAGGATATATACACATATAAAGGATTCTTTATATCTTCACGTAGAAAAGATTCCAATCGACACAAACTAAAAGTATAACATAATATCTATGTTATATTACATTTATAATATTTAGAGTTTAGAGCTTTGTTACTTTTATATTTGGTGTCAAGTGGAATATAGACTTTCTCAACACTTTTAAGAAACATCTCAAATCTAAGAAAATTTTTTAAGAAATTATTATATTAAAAAAAAATTTTTTTAATTTATGTAAAAACTCTCAAGAGAATGAAGATTTTTTTTTTTTAATTTTCATCAGAGTTAGTAAGTAAAATATTAATAATCTGCTTAGATTTCTAAGATTTTTCATTCTATAATAAAAAAATGTATATAAATTTAAAATCTGAAGAAACAAAATGTTTCTCCGAAAATTCATAAATTTAAATATGAAAGATTATTCATATAAATATTTGAGTAGAATATTATGATTAGCATATCTATATTAAACTATTTTGTCAGTTGACTATCTGCAGTTAATATCATGGCATATTTTCATGTAAACCCTGATAGAAATCAAGAACGGATCATTTCGCAACCATTTAAACAGAATGAATTCAAATGACACGTTGTATTCGATTTTTATCAAGTCAATTTGCCATATTTGAACAATTTCTGTTATATTTTTACATATAAAATGTGATAGGTACTTATAAAATCTATCCTTGACAGATTTTATTATCTGGAACTTTTTTATGAAATGAATATGTTTCAATACGTTTCGAAAATTATATCTTTTGTAAATATCGAGCCATTGAGGTCAAGCAGAATATCAATATTAATATAAGTTATTAAATCAAATATTGATCTTATTAAATAAAAAAATTATTTTAAAGTAAACCGCTTAAATCTTAACTAAAAGATTGCGATAAACGTAAACTAAAAATTATTTACTGAGAAAGGTTTCGGGTCAACCACGACAGATCCATCATTCTTTGCGTAAAGATTACTCAAATTTTGACTTTGACTTAAATTTGGATTAATTAAAGACGCAAAGATTGCGAATTAGAGATTATAATTCAATCAATCAGACAATTTTAATTTTAATCCGTTTCGTTTTAATTGGCTGAATTATAATTTTCAATTCACAATCTTCAATGCGTATATATATATATATATATATATATATATATAGTGTG
>NW_012130101.1:1075762-1089628 GCF_000143395.1 Atta cephalotes | reverse complement strand
ACACACACTACACACACACACACACACACACACACACACACACACACACACACACACACACGACACACACACACACACACACACACACACACACACACACACACACACACACACATATGTGTATATATATATCTACCAAATATCGGACAACTTAACAGCGCGAAATCGTATAGTTGCATAGTTAAGAGCAACAATGCTGTCTGATTCAGAATTCGTGGAACTTTGTATTGCTGTCCGATTCAAAATTCGTAGAACTTTGCGTTTACATCATAGATGTAAATGCATAATACAAATAGACGTAGAACGATATTCACAGTCTGATTTCATATTTAAGAACGTAATAACGGAAAGCTATACGTTCATTTCGTTGGCTGCAATCTTATTTAACAGTTTCTTCAGTCTTCAAACATTTAGATCTAACTAAAGTCCGATTCCATCAATGTGAGATTAAATTTAATCTCGGTTCAAGTAACTCTTTATTTTTTCTGATTCTAACTAAGATTAAAGTTAATCTATATTAACTAATAAGTCCATTAAATTTAGATTTCTGACCGATATTTTTTGCTCAATTATATACTTTCAATTATATACTATTATATAACTGTTATTTAATTTTAATTGAAAAAAAAATTGTTTCTCGTAATTCTTTCTACTGCAATTTAAGCAAGAAATAATACTACTTAAGGTAATCTTAAATGCAAGATTATAGCGCTAATAGCACTGGCTTCCTACAGAAGAATACGACGCCAACGAATGGTGGGATGGGTGAAGTAATAAACATCTATGAAAAAATATACTATCGCTGGTTTGCACGCAATCATACTGTACGTTTCCGCGACATTCTTTTATAATATAATACTATTTATATTCTATCTATTATCAATAACGATGTATAAGATAAATAAACAATTTGTGCATGTGCGCATCACACAGAAAAATATTTTATTTAAAAAAAAATTGATTATTTAATCTACCTTACACCTTTACTAATTATCTTTAACAAAGACTATAGGATAGCAAGTAGGTATCTTAAAATATATCTATTACAAATTTTAGAAAAACTCATTATTAAGTACTCAAAACAAAACTTAATTTTTTTTTTAAGAATATTATAAAATTGATCAAATTCATAACATTCAAAAATTGAAATGATTTTATATAATAAGCAAAGTGGATTTGTTTTAATTTAATAATCTTGATTGAAGTATTATAAATTTATTAAAATTCAGAATATTTTAAATATATAATTTAATACTTGTTGATAAATTTATAATAAATTTATATGAATTTTTAAAACACTTGAAACAAATAACTATTACTTGTATTTAGGTTGTATTTTTCTGTGTGAAGAGATAAAGCGTCCGTGTATTACTTCTTGTATCACATCCAATTATTCGTTGATAGCAGTTCAGCGAAACCATGCTCGATCTATTCATATTAAATCTACGATATCAAATCTACAATTTGCATGTCTAATCTTCTCTAATTGATCAGAGAGAAGGTAAAAAATTGGATAAAAAGAAAAAATTGCTAGTTCAATCCTCACTATATCAAAACTGGACAGCATTTTTGCTCCCAATCGTATCATAGATTTTGTTTATCATTATGTATTTACATCTAACGTACCTACATACAAAACGTCGCATAGTAAAAATTCTCAGTATAATCTCTTATATTTACATACACGGTCATTTAAGAGAACGCAGTCGCCAGTCCTCGAAATTTTATTTCAATTATTAAGTTAATGTTTAATATGATTTCTCTTTCAAAAAATACATAACTCAGAAAGGAGAAATGTTGCAAAAATAAAATTTTTGCAATTATAAGAATATCTTATTAAACAAATATAAATCAATCTCTTAAACAAATTGGATAATTTGTATCTAAATTAAAACCTATAGATTTATTATTTTAATTTCTCTCAATCATACAGATAGGATAAAATCACGGTGGAGAGAGGAAGAGTAGAGAGGAATGGTGCTGTTTGCTTAAAGACCGAAAAGTTTGTAATTACATCATATATATAACTTCTGATTTAGGCAAATTCCCGTTTGAATAGGCTATCTGATCGTTGAATGAATACACTGACGTCGTTTTAGCTTCATGCCTGAATTAGTTACTCTCGGATCGAATATATCGCATGCAAATATTCTTACATCGTAACAATTGAATAAAAAAAAATAGCCAAAATTATTTTCAATTAATTAATTATTGAATTTACTATTAAATTTACTATTAAACTTAGTGTATATCTTTTAATAATTTAATCCTTTATTATTCTTAAGTGGTTACAAATACTTAGTTCAAAATCACAAATGCCTAGTACGATTTAAATTTAGACTTTCCAAACGAATTACTTAATTTCATATAAAAAAACAAAAATGACGTCGAGTGTACATCCAACTAATCACGTGATCTCTGCCTCCTAAACAGAGTGCGGAAGTTCGTTACAATGATCAATCTTTTCCTAATTGAACGAGCTGAAATTTGTTCAGGTTGGTCAATCAATCGAGTGACGCAAATAAAAAAATTCAAAGAGAGAATATATATCTATATTCTAGTGTCTTAAACAGAAAATTAATAATTTTGAAATGGACTAATAAAAACTAATTCATCGCAATTGTTTTTAGCTTATAATCTTTAATTTATCTTCTCTGCTTTTTTAGAATTTCTTTCAATCTTTCAATCTTTTTTTTTCTCGATCACGAAGACTTTGTTATGTTGGCTTCCATTGTTATAAATTTTTTAAAAATCAACTCAATTCAGAATTCATTTTGGTGGATCTCTTCTTATCTTTCGAATGATTACTCTTAATAAACTGTAAAAAAAAGATCACGAAATTCAACTCAAATGAGGTAAAACCAACTCAATCTCAGAATTAAATATTGCGAACTAACTGTCAGGTTGCGTCAAGAAATATTTTAACATTCCTTTAATATCTTTTTTGTGTTAAATAAACATTGAATTAATTTTTATAAAATATTTATAAAGTTGATTAAATTATTATTGGTAGTAAATGAACATAATTGTCAATAAAAATACTTTATGAACACGAAGAAATAAATTTATAGCAGAACAGACTGATTTTAACATTTGACTGGACTATTCTATAAAGTAACGAGAACTCAATAAATTGTTGAGTAATAATTTTGAGATAATCTCTTCTTTGTCTTCGAGTGAAATAGATTTAATAATTTCTAATAGGGCAATTCATTCAATTTATTTGATCTCGTTACTTTGTAATTTAATTAATCATTGAAATTTTCTATCATATAGATCGATTGATTAATATCCTGAAAAAAATGTTTGTCGCCATGATGTGGCAAAGTGCACGAAAATGGTTAATAGTTTAATCTTAAAGATGCTTTTTTTTCTCAATTACATGAACAATGTTGATGACACATGACATTCAGCAACGATTTTCGGAAAGACTTTAACGTTTCACAGTTTAAAGAAAGTTTAGACGAAATAATAGTCTACTTCGATACTCTAATATAAACAATAATTTATTGCGAAGCTTTTTTAATTATTAATAGACTGATTATTTATATCATTGATGTGTATCGGCAGTGGTTTGATAGAGATGAGATAATACCATTATTTCTAATAAATATATGTAAAATTTATTAATAAACTTTGTAAATCAATTGAAGGCGCGCGCTTGATCACGGTTGCACCATCCTAACCAACTAGTTGCGTTTTATCCAAGAAATAAAGATTGACTACCTCACATGGAAACATTGCGAATACTAAAATAATAAAAAACATACAAGTACCGTATAATCTAATCTTATACATCTCTTTATCACATTCTATATATACTGAGAATGACTACAAAGTTAACCAAAACATGTTTACAACTTAATTACTTAATTACTAATTAAATATGATAGATACAATTCAATAACAATCGAAATTAATCGCGCACGTATTACAGCGCTAATTTCCTATTAGCCAAATTTATTATTATTATATTTTTAATTTTTTTTTAAAGATGGGACAAAGAATTGCAGTACCTGGGTAAGGTCCTTTAACCTGCATAATCTACGAATAAGATTATTTTATCTAATGAACAGGAGTAATATTGGATCGTAGGAACATTCAGGATCCATAGTGGAACAATAGGGGAAAACTTTTAAAAAACCCCTCACAGGATTGCAGGCTGTGATCACATAAACTAAGATTTTGCTGCAAGCAGCGACATGAGAATAATGAAGTGAACGCTGAAACATACCAATCGAAACAGATGACACACTCCCTAGAATATTTGGGGCAATCATGCCTCTTAACCATGGATACAAATGCAGGAAAAATTACACATGTATATACAAGGTGCGGACGGAATCAAATTGCGAGTCCACGGATCGAGCACGGAGTCACTCGACGCTAATGGTTTTGCACTATTTGACCATCTTCGCTTTCAATAATTTATTCAGTTCCTATTACTTTTAAGTTCTGTTACTTTTACTTTATATTCATGTTCATTTACTACTAATAATGATTTAGTCTCAACTTTGTAAATATGCTTATGATTGTACCGGCCTATCATTGAATTACGTAAATAATTAGTTCAATATACCTTTCTCTATTGATTTGATCTCCATGTATGATGATGCAGATTTATTATTATACGCAGTATAATTATACGCAGTTAAATAATCCTTGTGGTATGAGTTGAATATCTAATATTAATATAACCATATTTCAAAGCGGTCAATCATATACTTTAACTAAATTTTTACATTGTATTATATGTGAAGTTATTCATCTAATTAATGAAGTAATTCGTCTAATTAGGTTTTTATTCTTCTTGACTTGATTATGCTTAACTCAAATCGCGCAATCTTCAGATTTAATTCCTTTCCACTTTGAGTATTTTTTAGTGTAGAAAATGGCGATAGCTAATTTATAAAATGATATAAACTGTTTAATACATTACACGAAATATTAAAATATGTAAGTGACAGAAAGGTATTGCTGTTACCGTGTCGGAATTCGAACTGAGAACGTAAACTGGTCTCCGTAAGTCTCCGAATAATATTAGGTATCAAAATATTGTTAGAAATGATTTAAAAATTTTGATGTATTCAATAGGGGGAGGGGGAGACAACCCGAACAACTAAGATCACAAAAATTTGAATACTAAAAATTTTAATCATTTTTAATCCATTATTAGTCAGAAAGCGCTGAGAAAGAAGCAAATACAGCCGCGGAGAACGTAGTAAACGCGAAGGTTATTCATACAACAAATATTATGATGAAATCACACGATGCTCGATTTCTTAAATGATAAGCATACATACTTACTTTGATGCATACAGTCTGATAAATAACTATGAACGTTTGATAAATAACTATGAAATTAACAATTATTTCTTTTGATTAATGCATGCAAGGAAATAAGCTATGAAGTAATTCATAATAAATATAAAAATCATTTATATGCAGCACTCATGTATGAACGAATTCTAGCATACATCAGAGTAGGCATGGTTGTATGCATACTACCATTCAAGAAATTGTTCAAAAGCATCGCGTGATTCCATCTTTACATTACGTTCAGTTGTTTCTTTTTTATTATTGTTTCTTTTTTCTCTCTACAAATGATTTCGAATCAAGATCTATTAATAATTTTTCTTTATTTTAACGTTGTAACAAAACATATTTTAATTAGTTTTTGGTACTCACGAGAACATAAACCGATGATCTCCGTGAGCCTCCGAATGATGTTATGTATCAAAATATTGTTAGAAACGTTTTAAACATTTCGATATTATTCAACAGAAAAGACATACGCTTGATCGAGAAATTCTGTATCAATTTGTAAGATGCCATTTTTCTGCCAAAATTTGTAAGATGCCATTTTAATGTCAGACTTTGTCCGCCAAACGCGCGACAATCTTGTTGGAAACGTACACATGGATTCTCGATACATATATTTCACTCGTCATAAGATTAATGATGGAACTTTTAAAAGCAGTTTTTTTTATCGTTTCTTCATATCACTTACACATATAAAGAGAAATAAGACAAATATATAACGCATTTACAATTATATATTAAATTATAATTAAACGATGGCTCTAAAATGTAATTATTTTAAAATTCGTAAATATATTTAAATGATCGCTAAACCGAAAAATTTGTAATTGTTAGAATCATAACGACAAAGATAATAGTGACAAATAATAATGACAAAAGTAATAAATATTTCGCGAGAGAAGATTCGGGAAAGTCACGAGCGACCGATTTGGAGAATACAAAATCGAGGAGTCGGGACGCTGAGTAACTCGCCACTCAGGGATGTGTTCCAAAACTTAAATCTGTCAATTCTGAATATCTTTATTCAACATTTGATGACCAACAAGGATAAAATGATACTTAAGTTGATAGAGTTGAATTTTGGAACGCAACTCAGTGGGTCTTGGTGTTGGTAAATTTATTTTAGTTTTCCGACCCCATATAGGGGTCACAGTATCATGCGTATCAATTTTAGCTTTAGACCCTCTTCGGAGGCAGAGGCTTACTTATGTTTTTGCACTTGATAATAGTTGCATTATTACTCTTTAGAGTTTGTCAACATTCAAGGAGACTTACAGTTTAAGGGGATGTTAAAGTCGTCCTACTTTACCATCATTTCCACTCAATAAAAAAATCTCCGAATTGGATTTACGGATTATAAAATAAAATTATTATTACAGAAAAGTACACACAAACAGGACCTCAGCTGTACTAGATTTCATGAGAAAATCGAAAAAAAGTTAAAAAGTTCATTTACTTTTGCTTGTACAGCTATCACCTCAGGTATATTTGCTTAATATAAGAGTTTTATGCTCGTATTCATAGACTACACTGTTAGAAATGTTCTTATATTTAATTAACTTTTAAGTTACACAATTTGAATTTAATTTCATGACATTACATTAAATTTAATATATTTATAACTAAAAAGTATATTTGTGTACATAAAATTTAATGTATTTTTCATTAAAATTTATGAAATTTAACGTACTTTTCATAAAATTTTATTAAAAGTACATTAAATTTCATAAATCATTCATTTCATTTAAGTTACTACTGTAAGTTACTAACTTAATTTTCAGTTAAATTATATTACTTTTAATTTCGTTCATAACCACGAGCTACAGTTACATGTAAACGAAACTCGTGGTTACATTTCTAACAGTGTATATAGTATTTACATGCATTGATAAAATCGTTTTAGTAAAAACCGTTTTAGTTAAAATCGGTGTTAGATATCCTAAATACTGATATTATTAAAATCATTTTAGTAAATCTAAACTTCTTCTAAAACAGATTATTAATTCGTTTTAAAAAAGCTATGTAAACGGTCTTTAATCAGTTTAATGTATCCAAATTCGACCAACTTTAAATCTTAAGGTTAAAAAATGACAAAGGATATTTCATCTCAAGTTTCGTATCAAGTTTTATAAAACTACTTTATTTTTGTGATGGGGCTAAAATAAATCTAATCGTGTAAAGATTTTCTGTCGTTTGAATCATTTAACTGTGTTTAGAATACAACAATTCCCTCTGAAATTATTAAATTAGCCAAGTATTACATTGATTACGGACTTAAAACCTTCTCTCTAAATTTGAATCAGTAGATAATTACTGATATCAGTGCCAAGTATGCCACTAATCAGTGAAATTAAATATGAGATTCCTAACTCTTTATTTGGTGACCTAACTAATCTTGTTTTAGTTAGTGCTTAAATTCAATGAATATTGGAAGGTTGAAATTAACGTAAATATCAATATTTATTATTTATATTTATATCAGTTATCTAATGCTCAAACATTTTTCCTTTTTTTGTTGAACTTCACTGATTGTCAATAAAAGTATACCACTGGATAATTAGTGACTATTCACTGATTCAAATTTAGAGAGTTTGTAATTTATGTAATTGGTAAAATAAATCCACTTGTCAAAAATTTTTTTATACTTGTTACCACTCATTTAAATTTCTTGATTTTTTTTTCGCGTGAAGGTTATATTGTAACCGGGATTGATATATACTCAGGTCCACTAGCGTATAGCGACATTGGTTGAATGTCGATACATGTGAAAGCAATGTGCACAAAGATGATTGTCTGTCGAAATTTGAATGTAGTCCTTATAGAAAAAAATCTAAGGACAAGTGTTACTTCAATAATCACGAAATTTGGATATTACGTTTAAAATAATTTTATCTATATATAATTAAAATTTCAAAGACCCTAGCGGTACCGAAATGAAAATATTCACTTCCAAAGTTTCGGCTTTTACGTAAACTCCTATACCAAGTCTTGCCGAAGCAACATTTTAATACTTTGCGACGAAAATCGATAGATTTAAAAAAAAATAAATATGTAAATAAATATGAAAATATTATAGAAATCTTATTAAAAAAATAGGGAAGCCTGACGATGCCGTTTCTGAATTAAAGTAATTGAATTTGTAATTTGATGGAATTTTCCTTCTTGTAGGCCGAGTGGCGAGACGAGACATGCTGTTGTCATATTTCAACTGTCTTCAATGTGAACTAATGTTCGTACATACAGAAATGACATTTATGCGCGCGCGCGCGCGCGCGCGCGCGTGTGTGTGTGTGTGTGTGTGTGTGTGTGTGTGTGTGTGTGTGTGTGTGTGTGTGCGTGTGTACATTCGTCTCAAAAATTTCTCGTGCGGAGGCATATTCGTAAGTTATATCATGATACAAAGGGTATACTCGTCCGATGATAACCTATTGCGTAGATATAAAATAGAGGGAGTAAACATGACTAACAACAAGTTACGTTATGCAATATGGCAAATTACGACTGCGAGCACATTTGTTAATAAAATTATTATATTTGACAGATTAATAATAAAATCAAATATATTAGCTAAAAAACAGTAGATTAACATGAAATGTAAAACAAAAGGCTGTAAAAATTATTACCGAAAAACAAAAAATAGTCTGATTAAATATTTTTCGAAAGACGAAGAGCGATTTGCGTTATATGATGTGAAGTCTGTGCAAATCAAGACATTTTTGTTATCAAAGGTATTATTTCATATTACATTTAGTTTAAACAATATAGTTTAAATAGTTTAAATAATATTATCTCGAAAAAGGATAATTTTTAATAACAAAAGAAATTATTTTCTATAATCTAATGCATTATTCTTTTCTAAATTTGTTCAGTTTAAATATAATGAAACAATTTTTTTTACAATCGTTCACACTACTCAATGCTTTTAAAATTTTATTTTTTAATTAAAACGTTGTAATTATTACAGAGACTAATATAACTAAATAATTATTAATAATAATAATATTAATTAATAATATTAATAATAATAATATTAATATAAGTAATAAAATAATTAATCAAATTACAGAATGCATAAAATTTTTAGTATTTCTTTTTATATTATAATATTTTTGTATTTATATTGTTTTTCAATATTTATTTTTTTTAATATTTATTTTTTATTAATATTAAATTTTTTGTATTTGTTAAAATATAGAAAGAAGCGCTGTAAGTATACTGATAAATAATACATTCGAATTTACCACGAAACGATGACGTAACTTGTCAACAATTCTGATTGGCCGCTCGAATATCACGTGATTACATCGCATTAAGCATATTCTTGTTTTTGTATTATGGATTGTACGCGATTAATTTTCTAACATTTACGATTGTAGCTAGAGAAATACCTTAATGTAACAAATATGAAGAAGCACAAGACAAATGAATTTATAATCTGTTGTGATTATAAATTCAATGATTTTGATGATTGCGATATCCCCTTTGTAAATCATCATATCCAACTAAAGCAACTTAAATAAAATATTAAAAAAAAAAGAAAACAGAGAAAACCCAAGTATTATGCACAAAATATGACCAATATGTTATCTACTGCATCAAATATAAAGAGCCATATAAAGAAGCATAAGAAAATTTATAATGTGTTGTGATGATTGCAAATACACGACGCTATGCAAACTATCATATTAGATTAAAGCAACTTAAACATATATTAATGTAAAGCATAAAAAAAAGAAATAGAGAAGATTCAAAAGTATGTACGGAATGTAACGAACATGTTAATGCATTAAATATGAAGAGATATATGAAGAAGCATAAGAAAGATAAATATTAATGATTGCGAATATATGATTCACTATACAAACCATCATATCCGAAACTAAAACAACCTAAACAGTGTATTAATGTAAAGCATAAAAAAAAGGAAACGAAGGAGTAACTAATTTGACGAAGCGATCAAATCATTAAATTTATGTTATTCTATATTCAAGTTTTGGCTCTAGCGAGCACATTGGAGGGGAATAAGTAGAGATCCTAAAAGTAGAGATCGGCCAAAGCTCGGCATGATGTTATAAAATCGGAAATCACATGATCTTGGAAATGCGTGCCAATATATCAACGCCAATTTCAAGAATTATCTTGACAGTAAATGTCGCTTCTCTTACTTACAATCAAGAAGTCCGAATCGTATCCAGTCGTGTTGTCAAATCACTGAATTAACATTAAGAACAGAATTTCGAACAATATTCCTCTTTCCAGTTTCTTATTTTTTTATTGTAGACCAAAGCATTGTTATTCACATATCGGAATTTAATTCTCTGTTCCTAATTCCTAATAAGTATTTAATTCCTTACTCTTGTATTTAATTCCTACTCTTTATTCCTTCTATTGTGTCTGCACCTTTAATAAAATAATATCTCCATTTTGTTACAGAAATGTCATATGTGAAATATACGTAACTAAATCGAGTATGGCAAGGCATGTGAAGAAGCATTTAACTCACAATTATATTTTTATATGCGAGGAATGTAGAAAAAGATACTATCGATCAGATGAATTAATAGAACATAAAAAAAAACATCAATGTGAATAATAAAGAAGTTTAAAGCCTATAACGATTGAAGCATATTTCAATCAAACCTTTAAATGCTAGAGTATGAATGGAGAGTTTATAGATCAGATGAGCTAACAGATCGCCAAAAAAACATAACATTTATCTAGGTCATAATCCTGAACAAGAAGTTTAGCCATCGATCGGAGGTTCCGTTTAAAAAACTCAAAGCGACCTCGCTCTGATCTTCACAACGCCACCCAAGGTCGAACCAATGACATCATCTTATGTATCCTTCAAAGTTCCAAAACTTTTGTCTGAAACATTTTTCCTTAAAATGCACTTCAAGAGATATTTAAGATCGAATATGATCGATTAAAATGGGACACTCCATATATGTGAGGAATATATATCACGAAATCATACCTATTGAAACACATAAAGAGACATTTTCCGGAAAACTACATTGTCAAATACAATGAATGTGAACGAAAATTTCACAGATCGGATTTAATAAATCACTGAAAAAAAGTAAATAGAATACGCTCAAAAGTATTATGAAAAATATGAAATATAACCCATACAACACAAAAGATTGCAGCAATATTACTGCAATGTTGCAATATTGCAGATTGCAATATGTAACATGGCAGAGATATTATAGAAATGTAACTTAACAATATGCCTGCAAAATGTCAGTAATATACCTATAATATTTCAAAAACATTGCAAAACTAATACAATATAATAGTAATATATAATAGTAATTCTTTGATTGTTAATAATAATATAAAAATATAATTTTTTACAATATTTTTATAATATTTTTACAATATAGTAGTTTTTTAGTTTAACAGCCGTTTTTATGATATAATAATTAATATAATTCATTTTTATATTTAAAATTTATTAATTTATTATTTGACGGCCATTTCATTAGCTAAGTTTTATGTTTATTTTAAAATAGAAAAAAACAAAATAATATATTATAATATTATTACAATTAGTATAAAACTATCTATAAAGGAGTCCTCAGATGCAGATTAGAATATCAACTATCAATTTTAGAAGAGACATATGAAAAAACATATGGATAAAAAGTATATAATCCATTGTGATGATTATGAATACATAATTCGCTATGCAAGTCATATCCAACTAAAGCAACCTAAACAATACACAGTATTAGTGTAAAACATAAAAAAAGAAAACAGAGAAAATCCAAAAGTGTTATGCACGAAATATGATCAATATGTTATCTACTGCATCAAATATAAAGAGCTATATAAAGAAACATAAGAAAGATAAATGTATAATTTATAGGGTAGGGTTGGCAGTAGTGCGTTACTTGTAACGTTGTTACTTTGTTGTGTTTTTGTTGATCGTTACTTTGTTACAATAACAATTTGATAAAGATGTGAATTTTTGATGGTAATGTAATATCAGAGTTTGAAAAATCAATCGTTACTTGTAATGGATTGAAAAAGTCATTCGTTATTGAAAAAAATAATCTTTTTCCATTAATTTGTAACGCGGCTATTTGAGGGGCTCTCGGCTGTCAATCCGTTTGCTCCCCTACACGTAATTTATAATATTATAGTTAGGACAAATAAAGAAACCTCACGCCCGTTCTCGAATGGCCCGGGCACTGCGTGAAGAAGTGCGAATGTGAACTCCGGCTGTGCAGAGGCGCCAGAGAAGCTGGATCTGCGCGCAATGTTTTGATATCTCCTAGAAGTACATCTGATGAAATGAGTGAACACGGCAGTCAGGCTGAGTACGGCAGCCAAGAACTTGCCGCCAATGACTTGCGAGCACTGCGGGCGAGCATTCCCGAACAAGCGTGGCCTAGGGATACACGTTGTTCATGCCCACCCAGTAGAGACAAACAGTGCTGTGAATGTTGATCGCGTAAAGACCAGATGGTTAGCAGAGGAAGTTCGTCTCATAACTCGCGCTGAGACTACAGTTACCTCAGCCGAGGGAGTTCTTTTCATGAATCAATTTTCAGGAATTTCCCCATCTCGAAGCCATTAAAAATAAGTGTCAACAGGAGACTTATCGCGAGGTGGTTAGAAGCTTCTACTAGGAGATCCAGTCGCAAGCGACTATGATCGATGAGGGACGTTGCAGCGATGATAAAAGCTGCTGGTATCCCAGATATCATAGAGACAGTTATCAATAACAGTATACATCAGTCCTCACCCCAAGGCCGCTGGAAAGCTTCAGGCCCATATTTCCGAATTTATAGTGCAGAATTTCGTGCCGTAGTTATGAGGCTGATATTCTCGTTGACATAGCGAGAGTGGCGTCTGAGACTGGTGAGATTGATGTCTCGGTTATCGAAAGATAGGTTGAGACGGATCTTCCCATCTCCTACTGTGCAATAGCGCGCATCAATTAAACGGTGCAATTCTCCTAACAAACGAGAGAATAGGGAGCAAAAGAGGAGTTACTTTTTTATTCGCGTTACATGTACCATGCAATAAATTTGGATTAAAAAAATCTTGTGACAGCCTCTCTGATGGATAGAGGCCACACGTTTGACTTAGTTTAATTCCTTCCAGGAATTAATCCCAGAGTCGAGTCATGCAGGCTCCTCACGCAAACGAGGATGATTAAGGCAATCTAAACAATATATTAATGTAAAGCATAAAAAAAAAGAAACAGAGAAGATCCAAAAGTTATGCACAATATATTAAGGTAGCGAATTTCATGTAGCGAAGTTTCGCTGGCGAAGATCCCTCCTCCTTCCACTCCGTCGATTCGTGCGAAAATGCGAGCTTCGCTCATAGTTCAACACTGTCGAATTATGAGGAACACAACGAAGCCTAACCTGCTACTTGCTTTCTTTAATATTATAATATTATAATATTATAATATATTATTATATTATTATATTTATTATTATTATATTTTATATATATGTGTGTGTGTGTGTGTGTGTGTGTGTGTGTGTGTGTGTGTGTGTGTGTAGTGGTACTTGTTATTAA
>NW_012130101.1:1068613-1071421 GCF_000143395.1 Atta cephalotes | reverse complement strand
GTGTGTGTGTGTGTGTGTGTGTGTGTGTGTAGTGTGTAGTATTTCATTTTAATCGCCTCAGGCAAATATTTCGAAAAATATGGAAGATACAAAAAAATGTTTCAGACAAAAGTTGTATGGTTTCGGTGGGAGGAGGAGCATAAAATGGTATCATTGGTTTGATCTTGAGTGGTATTATCAAGATCAGACAAAGGTCGCATTAAATTTTTTAAATGGAACCCATTTTTTATTACGTATTCTTGTAACTTATCTCGAGAGCTTTCCAAAACATTATAATAAAATATTTTTTCATTAAGTAAGTAAGTAAGTTTTCGAATTATGAGGCTTGAAAGTCATATGTGCCGACATTAGCATTATCCAAGATACTATACTGGCCAATGAAGGCAAGATCGAGATGGAGGCAAGTCCGACCGGTAAAGGCAAGATCTGAAGTGGATGTGAATGGCATGTAAAATTCTACATACAATTGTAGGCACACATTTAATTCACATCTAATTTGACGTTGACTAATGTACGGATTCATTATTACCATTCCTAATATGATTGCGATAATAGCATCATTGTTTATAGCATTGTGGTTTTTTAGAATGTTTTTTAGAATGTTTGCGTTTCATCAATCCGCGCTCTAGTTGTTAAATGCAAAATTACTTTATGATCGAGACGTCGTCTATCCGGATACCTATCTCGATACTGACGAGCTACTTCTCTAGCATTATTATTAATGGCATAAAAAAAACCAATGATATCAACTATTTCTGACGGCGGGTAATCTGTCATGTTAATAATGACACAATTAATGGAAGGAAACAAAATGAGTTTACTCTAACGAACAAATCGCCACAATAACAGTTGCTATACATACATTTATTCTTATTAGAGAGATGTTTTTAGTATCTTAATCCTCGGACAGCGGACGTCGTGAAATTCGAACGCACGGCGGATGCAGGGTCAAAATGTGATCCAAGAGTGATATTGTTTTAAAATGTTTGAGAAGCAGTTTTTTATTATATGGTGAAAAAAATTTCACTGATTCCGTTTTTCACTTTTCAGCGAAATTTTAGTATTTCAGAAAAATTTCAGTTTAATTTTGGCGATTTCCACTAAGTTGCTACGAAACATATATCGACAAACATAAAACAGGAGACGGGGAAGCGTACTTAACTTACGCGACACAGGTGAAAAAAGTAAACAACTCTAACTCGCGAGTTCTTAAAAGACTCTGCGTCCGCCGGCGGAAAGTTAACAATGACACACGGCATGTTGTTTCAAACTATACTTCTATTACACATTCTAAAACACTTTCATTAGGCTTCCATACAGCTGATTGTTTTTTTACTTAAAATCGAATCGAATTAGCTCTTATTGCGATGTGTTCGATAGAGTAAACTCTTTTTGTTTCCTTCCATTAATTGTGTGTCTCTATTAACATAGCAGATTACTCATTAGAAAGTATAGTTGATATGATTGGTATTTTTTTATGTCGCTAATAATAATGCTAGAGAAGCAGCTCATCAGTACCGAGATAGATGACATCCCGATCATAAAGCAATTTTGCATTTAACAACTAGAGCGCGTATGGGATTGATGAAACGCAAACATTTTTAAAAAACTATTAAATAATGACGATGCTATTATCGTAATCATACTAGGTAATAATGAATCCGCACATTAATCAACGTCAAATTAGTTGTGAATTAAATGTGTCTCCTGCAACTGTATATAGAATTGTACATGACAATCACATTCATTCTTATCACATTACACTTAATCAGGAATTTTCTGATAACGAGAAAAGATTCTTCGTGTCACATTCTGCAAATGGGCTGTAAAAAAAATCCAGTTCGATCCCACATTTTTTTCGCGTCATGTTTAGTAATGAGTCTGCATTTGAGAGCAATGATATGCTGATCGGCATAATAGCCATTATATTCCGATATCAGTCCACACCGGATTCGTCATCAATCAACATCGATGGAAAGTGATAGTTTGGTATAGTCATATTATTAGATCCCTTTTTTTATGGCAATGTTACAAGAGAATCATACTTATATATGCTACGAGAAGTGTTACCAAGAATGTTAGAGTTTGTCGATGAAAATACAGTTCAATGTATGTGGTTGCAACAGGACGGTGCGCTACTACATTAAGCACATCCTATAAGGGATTTTTTAATTTAACTTCTCAGCATCGTTGAATTGGAAGAGGTGGTCATACAGCATCCTCCCAGATCATCAGATCTAACATCACCAGATTTTTTTCTTATGGGGCTATTTAAAAAAACATTGTTTATCAAACCGTACCTACCACAACTGAAGATCTAAAGTACCGCATCAGACAGGCATGAAGTATACCAGAAGTATACCAGCCAATGTTCTGAGAAAAACAGTTGATGCATTCGTTGCTATGTACTTATATCCAACAGGAATGGTGGTACATTTGAGCATTTGCTATAAATCAAACAAACACTCTATTATTGACTTCGATGTGACTTTATAGAGTTAATCGGTTCTTGCCTTTATCGGTCGGATTTATCTCGGGTCTTGCCTTCATCAGCTAGATCCACCTCGGGTCTTGGCTTCACTGAATAATATAAGTACATACTATGACTTTCAAGTCTCATAACTCGAAAAGTATTTCATTTAAAAAATTTATTGTGATCTTCTGACCTTGACAACGCCACTCAAAGTCAAATCAATGATACCATCTTATGTCCGCCTCGAAACCATACAACTTTTGTCTGAAACATTTTTTTGTACCTTCCATATTTTTCGAGATATTTGTCCGAGGCGATTAAAATGGTACACACTG
>NW_012130101.1:1061327-1062218 GCF_000143395.1 Atta cephalotes | reverse complement strand
ATATATATATATATATATATATATATATATATATATATGTAAAGAATATAAAAAATTAGAAAAATCTATTAAATTTATAATTCCCAAATAGTGCGTGTGTTGCGTGCATATATATGTATGTCAAAAATGATTGAATAATTAATGAATATATAAGAATAAATGATAGCAGCAGATTTTTCAGAAGAAAAAATCTGTAATAAAAATATAATCTCGATTAATTATATAGGAGGACATCTGAATAAAATCTTAATTTAAATATTTTTTTTTCTCAAGAATACATTATAAAAATTAAAAAGTATCAAACAATGATTTTTTTTTTAATTATTTTTGGGCCGGGAACAAAAATGATGGAGTTTTTATGTTCACTGGCTGCACAGCGTTTTCCTTGTGAATTTTTTACGAACTTCCGCACTTTTCTTATAATTAAATGATAAATCAAGATATGTCAGCATCAGTACGATAATATTGATAGTTTCTGTTTTGTTTAAGTCCTACAAGTTTATTCCAACATAAATCAAAGATAAAAGTAATAATTAATAAACTATCTATTGAGTTATAAACTAGTTTTTTTCAATCACATAGGAAAAATTTGAGCGGAGTAAAATCATTATCATTTGCAATGGCTGCAATGGTAAAAGTTAAAATAAGTAACAAATTAAAACCTGTTTTTTAAATAATATTGAAATAATTTGTCAATTACTCTCTTTGAAGTTATGACATGAGAAAGACAATTTCTAAATATTGTATTCTCAAAATTAATTTTTTTCACTTTTTTGTGAGAATATATATGAGAATATCATATGATATATAATTTTACACACACACACACACACACACACACACACACACACACACACGACGACGACGACGACGACGACGACGACGACGACG
>NW_012130101.1:1053675-1058981 GCF_000143395.1 Atta cephalotes | reverse complement strand
CACGCACGACACGCACACACACACACACACACACACACACACACACACACACAGAGAGAGAGAGAGAGAGAGAGAGGCGCGCGCGCGCGCGCGCGTGTGTGTGTGTGTGTATATATATATATAACATTTCATATAAAAATAATTTAAGCAATAAAAAAGAAATATAATAAATACTCGTTTTATAGAAACGCAATCATTTCAAGATATTTAATATTGTACCGGCTCACTAGGATTTACATAGGAATAAACTTGCAGAAATTATCTGTATTAAACAAAAAGTCTGTCGACCATTCTGACGTTTGCTTATATAAAACGTGCGACCTTATAGAGTGATACTCCTATCGGGCGAAGCCGAGGAAATCAGTGAGCCGATCATTCCAATCGTGGAGCCAATGGGTAGATCCGTGGCTGGACTGACGTTGCTTGCAAGGATTGATCTCCTTCTCTGGTGGCATGTACTCCTCGCTGCGTATGCAAAAGTAGCTCTTGATCGGACTGCGGCACATCGGGCACCGGTCCAACTTGCCGAAGCACGAGGCGCAAATACAGGTATGTCGGCATGGTAGCAGGGCACGTGATAACGGGAAATATTGGCAGACGACGCAGAGCTGCTCGCCCGCGGTGTTCCAAAGCGAGCCGCCCTCCTGATCGCCACTCTGGCCGGATGCCACTAGAGCACCGCGACTGCCGGCGCCAGCGCTGTCGTTGTTATTGCACGGCTCGGCGAGCGCCAGGGCTGACGAACCTAGACCAGCTGGCGACATCGCATCGCTCTCGTCGTAGTTGCTGGAGTTGCCCGTGGCCAGGTACAATTGCTGCGAAAAAATCGCGAACACAAGTTGTCATGATGTCGAGTTCATCAGTGAGCGAATTTCGAGAGAAACATCGCAGCCATCATTAACGCGTTTCTATCACTATCATTTTTGGAATATAAAGTAACTTTACCCAATACGGCCAATCTAAGCGTTACAAATTTTTACTCCAACATTGATAATCAGATTCAAAATAGGAAACATTTTTGAATAATATTAATTGAAAATATCAGATATTTTCAATATTTACATGAGTTTGAAGATTGAACATTGAATTTATAGTAACTATTTATAAACAGCAAATACTATAGACTATGGTCTACTTCATACTAGACTATATTAAGTACAGTTATTTTAATTAATCTGCGACACACACACACACACACACACACACACACACACACACAAATCTTTCGCGTCCGACATTTAATGCCGATGATTAATGATAGATACTGAGATTTACCTCTCGAAGCTAAGCGTTATATCTTGCACTCACCTTCAAACAAGACAGTTGGCCATTTGCCTGCTTCAAATACTGCGCTAGAATCGAAGTCGGCAATGTACACACACTGTCCTTAATGTGAACGACGTTTACCAGGGCCACCTTAAACATAAATGTCGCGGGAGATGATAAATGATAATGAAAATGAGTTTTGCTTTTCTTCTCTTTTACAAAAAAATGTAGGTAAAAATGTAGGGTAACTCCAGTACTTATTCCGAGCAAGAATTTATATCACGAAAGTGATATAAAGAAAAAAATAAAAAAAAGTGAAAGTAATTTAATTTACACACAAACACTTTTATTATATGACTTTATATGGCATAATAAGGTTTTATATTAAATTAAGTTTTAGATAAATTAAGATAGATAGAGAAATTAAGTTTTCGATAAGTGCGTACGATATACCAGAGTTATCCTGGAAGTTATCTACAAGATGATAAAAAAATTTCTCACGGTTTCGTCAGGATGAGGATCCCGATTGTCTCTTCGAGTAAGAAAAATCACCAGAGGATAGCAGAGTCGTGGCGGGGTGCCGAGCTCGAGTTCCGGAGCTGGTAGAGATAATCTCAACGTTTCCTCACCGTGTGGTTGTCTACTGCAGTTTTGGTCAAGGAAAATAATAATTGAAAAAAATGTGCGAGTAAAGAAATACACGTAAATAAAAAACATTAGTAAAAAAACTGATTAGCGAACGAGAGCGATCAAATGTTCTTGAAGATGTAAATGAAATCGAGAAAAATATTTTAAAAATAGATCGAGAATGGCTGTGAGTTTGTTGAAACTTTATTCACACGTTTCCAGTTTATAATTGGTTTAATAAACAATGCGCAATTATATAATTTTCTCGTTCATCTTCATTTCGCGAAGGACAAGCTAGAGCTCGTCAGACATTCTTAAAAAAAATGCACACGTGACTAATCTGCTAGAAACAACTCATCGAGCTAGATTAGATGCGAAATTATATATCCTGTTATTCCATGTCTCGAAACTTGCAAATAAGTTTGTGCGATTTCATAGTTAAAATCATCTCGGAGTGATTCTCAAAGGATACGTTTGTGGCGGCGTGAGGTACTGTGCGTGGCCCTGTAGAAGAGTCCCGTTCAGGGACGCGTCTCGTAACGTGCTCCAAGGTTTCCAGAGCGCCAGATGTAGCTCTCTTATGCAGACGCCCCAGATCGCCTGCAGCGAGTATTCCACTTGGCTAGACACCTCGCACTCCACCTCTGGAACAGACGTTTATCTTCAGCGAGCTAAAATTCGAGTTCAACGTGCAGCTTGATTGTAAAAACCCATATACTTAAATTTATCAAACGTTCTCATTATAAAGAAAAAAAAAAAAATCAAATCCTATTCTATGATAATTAGATGTTCTGTTTGGTTTATCAAAATGCATTCTACTATACTTGTTAGTATAATCTAAAACTATTTTTCTCAATATGAGACCTACAAAGACCAGTTTTGAATAGCCTGTAGAATACAGAAGGATTCAAAATACTCACAAGATACTCTCAGTGGGTTTTCTCTACCTTCCGAGAGATAGTAATCAAATAAAATTCGAATTTTGATTGGATTTGAATTCCGATTTTTCTGATTTCCAAAATTCCGGGCTTTTCAATTTGTAGAGTACAATGAGAAAAATGTCTGGTTGAAAGTATATGAATCAGAAGATTCTGCTCAATCAAAATTCTGGTTGTATCAACTAGAATTTAGTAGATCTAAAAAATTCCGATTTGCTCATTTTCAATCAGAATTCCTTCCAGAAGATATTTTTCTTAGTGCAGATGCACGACTCTCAATGTGCTGCAATCCCACTAAATTATTGCGAATGTAAGGAGTGGTATTTAGGAGTGGCATATTGTACTTGCGAAACGATACTGATCGAGAGAACTAAGTATATACAAACTCAGGAACTAAGTATTTGCGGAATTCGAAATGCATTTGCTAATATCTCGTTGCGAAAAGAAAATCAATTTTTTACAAATCTTGAAAATTGAAAGGACAGCGATTTCATTGATAAAAATTTCTAATATTCACAAAAAATTCGCGATTATTTGACTAAAATTTAATTCATACTAGAAGTAGGTACTCTGTTTGGAATATGCTGTTAGATATCAAAGAAACGCGCAATGATAATCAAATTCTCTTTAACTTAAATAACATTATGTTATTTTTACTCTTCATGTGTGTCAAAATATAAATCAATCCATTTCTGCAGTTAGTTTCAAAGTGAACATCATCCACATTAACATATTATTTAGTAAATAAATTATATTTGATACATTTTCTTGAGTTAAATTATTTAATTCTACTGTTTTAATTAAATTGATGATACATTGAGTAAGAATAGTGGCCGACTTATAAAAATAATTAATAACTCAAATTGAGTATAATGTGACATGAATTTAATAGTGCAGCAAAAAGAAGAAAGAGAAAAGAAGAGGAGAGAAATGATCTGTCGACAATTTTCATTCATCCATCGCTCGATCGTAAAACATGGAATATTACGAACGAATTACAAACTCGTGGAGGTTTAAATGTCAAGATCAACGTATCGACCAACGTAACGTTCTCAAGCTGTCGGTGCAATCACGGATACAATTACAGGAGGAACCCGGAGCGTTGATCAATTTTGAGGTCATTTCCTTTACATTAATTACACTTTTGTCATTATTGTTGTCATTCATCCGTTTACTTAATCGGCAATTATCGCTTTTAGGAGGGAAGGCTAAAATAAAAACACTGCTCAGTTAGGCGCCTATTGGTACGTAACGCGTTTATTAGCTGGATCGCTTTACGCGCCGTTTACGCTCGCGCAACAATTCAGCTCGGATTGTAACGATACGTGGCGCAATCGAGATATACGAGGTAAAATGTGCGCGCGTTCACGAGACTTTAACGAGAGACCGGTATTACTACAACTACGAAATTTTAGCCCGGCGTTTTCTTTTCTCAGCGACGTCGGTCGAGACGCTCGCCGCTTAATTGCGCAAACGTTGGGATTTTGCAACGCTCCGTAATTCACCGACCTGCAGGAGAGCCGTCGGTACTTTTTTCCGCCGAACCTCTAGAGAACGCATCGTCGATAGCATCGCGGAATATGCGATCTTGTGAACCTCCTCTCTTACATCTTCCAATTGCCTAATAGTAAATTACAGTCATGTATACTCCGCGTTTTCAGGAATGTCTCTTTTACAGACGTTCATACATTACGCAATAGAATAAATATTTATGGAAAAAAGTTTTGTTGATGTATATCTAAAATTAAATCTGATACAAATCTGAACAGTTTTATTACTGAAAATTGCTCAGTATCAGTTCTTATACTATTTTTCAATAGTTTTTTTAAAAATTCTTCTTTAAAACTGTTCAGTGTCACTTTTACTACTTTTCAATAGTAAAACTGATACTAAACAGTTTTAAAGAACAGTTTTCAGTAGTAAAACTGATATTAAAGTTTTTGATAACAAATTTATAGAAGTATCTACAAAAAAATTTAGCTAGAATATCTAGAAATAATGTTGACTCATCGAAATAATTATGTCAGCATTAATGACAATGATGCAAAAAATTTTAACGTTCCAATTATTAGTTTGAGCATCTTATAATTATTATGATGAGAAACAAAATTATTAATCTATTCACATATTTCTCGTTAATAATAAAACAAGTTTAAATGGCGAAAGGTCATCGAATTCCAGAAAAACGCTCTTCCAATTATGTAATTTCAATAAACGAGCAATAAATGGTGGTTTTTTTTTTAAATTGTGTGTATGTACGTGACATTTTCGTCCGATTTACCGTGCTTGTATACGTAGATGTTTCATTCTCGGTGCTCGTCATCGCGATGAGCATCTCGGTGAGTTCGAGACAAAACGATGGCGTCGGCAGCAGCGACATTACGACGCTGTTATTTCACGGCTGGTTACTAAAAATTATTGCGTAAGAAACGCGCTTTCGACCTCTCTCTCTCTCTCTCTCTCTCTCTACTCTAC
>NW_012130101.1:1018852-1053550 GCF_000143395.1 Atta cephalotes | reverse complement strand
TCTCTCTCTCTCTCTCTCTCTCTCTCTCTCTCTCTCTCTGCTACAGTCACGGTCTCGTTCCAAGAGATGTCTTACTGCGTAAGGGAACCAAAGGGGTTTCCAGGTCGCGTCACACTTCCCTACCGCGCTCTCGTCCATTAATCATTCGATGATCCCGCGAAAAAAAGAGAAAAAATAAGAGAGCGAGAAGTGAAGGAGAAAAAAGAAAGAAATAAGCGCTATTTCTTTTGCGTCCTAGGGCTCAGTCTCTTAACACGCGAGACACGTTGTATATATAAGATTATAATGTTGACACAGGAATACATGGCCTAAAAGCTTTACATAGATGATAGAAAAGTGATTAATTATTGTTAGGAACTCCATTTTTATGATTATTACTGCTGTAATGTTAGTAATAATAACAATATATTTTTAATTCTCTTAAACATGAAAAAATTATATTATAAATTTTTAATATTTATTACAAATATTAAATATTTTATACTTACGATTAGTAAAATATTAAGATATAAATGATAAGTAAATAAACATTTTTATTTAGTAAATGCAATCGTAATTATAGTGAATGTAATTATTTTTCTAAATTTACCTACTATTTATGAGATTTTCTAACTAGAAATTTTTAAGTAGTGTGTGACTATTATTAATAGCACAATTAACTATAATTGCATGTTAAAACGACTATAAATATACTTGTCCCAAAAAAATAACTATATAAATTATGGTACTACAATCATCTTTTCTCTCGCAATAATAAAATAATAAATTAAAAGAAAAATTCAAATTAAAATCAAATCAAATCAAAATAACAGTAAAGTCTGATCGTGTGAGAATGTGTGTATAGTATATGTAAAGAACAATCTATTGGGTTGTCCGGAAAGTTCGTGCCGATTTTGAAGGAAAATTAAAACGCAGAAGATTTAAATTTTTAATTTCATTTATTAAATTTAAATCTTTTGCGGCACGAACTTTTTGGACAACCCAATAATTGTAAGAGAAAGAGAGAGAAAGAGGAAGAGAGCGTGCGACGACACCCACTAAAACGCCGGAACCGATTGCACCGCTGTTCTCGAACGAGAGAGATCCCTTCTAAATTCGATTGAGGCAAGATGAATTGAAGTCTAGGTTGCAGTTTCCCATGACTCGATTCGACTTGCCAAACGTCGCGTTTTGTCGCCGGTAGCTTTCACTTTCGTTCGCCTGTCGCGAAGTATCTCACATAAAATTTCAAACGCGCGCGTGAGAATCCGATCCGCTCGTCCTTGTGTCCTCCATCATCAAAAGGAATTATTGCCGAACCTTTTAGGGAAATTGAAAGCCTTGATTTATGGAATATGTTCCTGCAATGTAAAAATTTATAAACGCAATTGATTGGCCAATTCCTTCGAATCGTTTCTTGCTTGTTATGTATTTCTTGCATTTCTCTTACACGGCTCGATCTCGGGAGTTAATCCAATCAGTCTAATTGCGATTGACTTGACATCCGAGACATGTTTCTTGATCTGTATTTTATGTTCCATTCGGCGAGTATGTTGCGTTTTTTAAAGAGATCAGAGATTAGACACTGAGATTAAGGTTATTAGATTGAATTTGACCAAAGTAAAGTTCATTAATCATGAGATTGGTTTTCTTTCTTTTGATTGATTAAATTCTAATCTCAATCTCTAATCCGATCACAGCTTAAGGATGTTAAAATGTGGAAGCCAGATACCGCCAGTAGGGCGCAATTTTGCAACACATCTAGCACGATCTTTTCCTATTTTCGCAGAAAGACTATTTTTTCACAAAGTGTTATACTAGAGAAATTAGGATTCTATATAAAAATTTCATGATATTTTCTCCTTTCGCCTTAGATATTTTAACAAATTCTTCCAATCTATAATATTTATACTTTTCATGTTATATTTTCCTATTTCCAAAAAGACTACGTGAAAAGAACAGAACGATTTTGATGAAAGATTCCAAATGTTGCTGGATACAAATCTAAAAATAATTTAGTTGGAAATTCAAACTGGTTACTAGAATGTCAAAATTTTGTGTAGCAATGCTCATCATTTTTTAGTTTTTAATGTAATTACTTTGGTAGCCCAACAAAATTATTTTCAAATTTATATACTGCTCAAAAAAATTATAGCATAGAAAAATTTTGAACAAACAATGACTAATGATAACTTCGTGAAAAATTACAGAATAATGTTTTTTTTAAAGCTTGAAATTAGATTTTCAGATCATAAATTAAGAGATTTGGCAAGACAACCTATCAATCTCAGATGAGATTTATCACAAGCTTTAGTACAAATCTGGAATGACATTAGGAAGAAATTAGGACCTGCAATATGAGGAATTGACTGCAAGCACATTGAGAGAAAAATATACCGTATTTGTGGCTATAATTACGTGGTAAAATGATTATGATTAGGAGCATCATTTTTATAGTTATTTATTGCTATAATATTAATAATACATAACAATAACCTTATATGTATAGTTATAACATTTTATAATAAAATCACTATATACAAATATGATGATTTATATATAAGATTAACCATACAATTATTTGAATGAATATATATATATATATATATATATATATATATATATATATATTATAGTCGTTATGATCATTTCAGTTTACTATAATTCATATGGTCAAAACAATTATAAATATAATTTATGGTTGTCCCAAAAAATGACTATAAATTATAGTTAAATTATAGTTATTCCAATCATTATTTTCTCTTAGTGCAGTAATTGAGCAACGTGGTGCTAACAACGCGTTACTGAAATTTACACATGCAGAAACATGATGTGCAAAATCCATCTAGCAACCTCGCCGTGGTGCATATCCGGTAATGCAGATAATGTCGGTAGTATATATGTAAAAAATGCGAGGGCTAGTTTAAAATTATAATTTTGCGAAAAAAAAATCAATCACTTTTTTTTTTAAGGGAAAAGCTCAAACTTTATGTTCAAACTTTATTTATTATAAATGGCATTCTCCAAGAAAATTTTACAAGTCCGAGCATTCAAACTTTGCAATTTTCAATATGACAAACACATCTTCATATTTTGAGAGTTATAATGATAGAGGTGCATCAAACTTAAAATCTTTTTAAGTACTTAAATAGCTAACTTCTTCTCGTTACTATATCAATAACAATATCGATACATTATCATTATGTCTATGTTAAAATATCGATAAACATTGTTACTAAAATACGAAATATCTTTCGATGCATTTCAATTATGCAGAGGGAAAGAAAAAAAGAGTTTCTTACCCGGTCTACGTGACTCGCCGGTATCGATCAAGGTCGACGCGAAGATCAGCCGGCCGAGAGTTATTTATGTGATCTTTTTATATGGTATATAAAGGTGGAGCCAGGCCAATGAGTTAAAGTCACTAGATTTATAAGGTATCGCAATGATATATCCATTTTTTTCAGCATTTGATGGAAAAAAACTGACAGATTGTGCCCTTCCAGATAGCACAGAAAGTTAAACAAGAATTTAATTGTGTCATCAATTCATTTTCAGATGCAAAAAGAATTCTTTTAAAAAATTCTGAAAAGAATTTTTTTGCATCTAAGGAGGAACTCAGAATATACAATTGAATTATTTTTTAATTCTTTCTGAACTCTCTCGATTATCCATACAACATGAAATGTTGCAAAAATATATTTCCAAAATATTTCATCGCAAGATTTGAAATATTTCAGAAATTTTTCATAAAATTTTTCTAAAATATATAAATATATCTAGAAAATTAGAATTTTTTAAATTCCTTTTCTTATAATATTCTCCTATATATATTCTCCTTTTCTTACAATTATATTTGTATCATATTTCTAAAATATTTTTGTGAAATATTTTAAGGTAAATTTTAAAACGTTTTACAAACGTTTACACTATACTTCTAAAATATTTTATTGAAATATATATTTCAAAAAATGATTTACATAAATATTACACGCTATATGGCTATTTCATCTAAACATTGATACAAGTGTAGCTATTTTAATTTTTTGTCGAAATTAGATATTTACCTCTTATAAAATTTATTTTCTCTTTCTTGGTCATATATTGAAGTGCATTTTTATTTTCTGAATTTTTTACTTACATATACTTTTATGCGTTGAAAACGCATAAATAGATTCTTCAAATAAATTCATATTAGAAAGAATATATAAATTAAGTATTCGTATATATTTCATTGTTTATAAATAAACTGATTATACATAAAAAAATTGATATTTTCCCTCACAAAATACATTTATATAATTATGTGAGTTTGGAACGAATGTCACGTCTTGAGATGTCTGTTTTCTGTAGCTGAACTAATGTACATTTTTGAAACTTAAAGTGAAATAGGTATTTGATATTTGGATTTTGATAAAAGGGAGAAAGAGAATTCTAATGCAAAAGTAAAAAATTTACGGTACTTCATAAATTTAGTGACTTTTGCGAACGAATGCGAATGAACAAGTTACTTCAGTGAGAACAGTGCCAAATTGTCCTGCGATATCTTTCGCACTGAAGCAAGTTGTTCGTTCATGTTCGCGCTTGTTTGTCTGATCTGTGAATTGATTAGAAAAAAAAATTCCCTCTATTCATCACTGTCATCATTCATATAAATATTTATAATTATTTGTCCTTCACAACTTGATCTAAATTCATTTTAAAGGTCATCGCCCACGCTAATGGAAGAAAATTCATATGTTAGTTTGTTCATTCGCTTTATCTGGATCCGGTTGTAAATGGCGTACGTGCGAATTTGCACGTTCCCTCTGCGATCCACTGCTATTTATGGCTGGGAATAATTTTTTCGATAGTACCAGTTGATTGTATCCTTGTTTTGTCGTAAAAAATACCCCCACATGAATTTACAATGATACCGGTTGTCCTCTCAGTTAGACGAAGATGACATTAATTCTTAAAATTTGAGAATTTCACAATAAAAACTTCTTTACTTGTATAAACAATACAAAAAGATAAATAGTAGGCAAATCAGCAACATAATAAAACTTAAAAAGTAGAAATGTTAAACTCAAATATAAAGATCACACATTTGATTAGAACACACGTCCGTGTACAACGACGTGTCACTCAGTTGTCACTTAATTTGTTCAACAAAGTTACACTGAGAGAAAAGATTTTGTTATTTTAACAAAAAATGATTTGTTATGTGATGATTTGGTAGAAAAACTGATCGATCAGTTATCGCTATTGCGAATCATTTCTTATTCGTCAATGTAACAAACAATATTCTGTGTATGATACAAATTAATTTGTTCTAATACATACGTTGTAACATTCGTTGTAAATATGAAATATATTGCTGGTACAACTTATAAATAATCAATAATAACGAATGAAGTGTTCTAAATACGAAAGCAGTATGTTTAGTTAATAAATGACCCCATTGGTCGCGTTCCATAAGCGCTCACTGTTATTGGATAATCTAGAAGAATACACCAATGGCAGAGAGCGCTCATGGATTCGCTCCGCGAACAGTTGAGTCTGCCGAACACATTTGTCATTGCCGCGACGAACATGTATGTGCGCGCGCTTGAAGCACGTATTCCAAATGAAAAATTGAAGGAACTATGAGTGCTACAGAGACAAATAGTGTATCCGAACATCTGAAACGTTGGGATATAAGCACAGCGGTAATACAAACATTCAAAGGTAAGTAAATAAATAATTTATGTTGAACGAGATTAGATATTCTTTTGATCGCGATCTATATCTTTTGTTCTTCGGTTCTCGAATATTAGTAGAATTACGTTGTATGAAGAAATCATAAATCATTATTATAGAATCAATGTCCACGAAAAGATGACTACGAACATAGGCTTTCCAAAAGACACAGTGTAAGACAGTGATCATTTCATTCTTGTTTAACAGCGGCAAACAATAAGGACCCAATAAGAAATGATAATGGATTCGACCTCGATTTCATTTTCATTTCTTACTGGGGATGATGCAATGATTCGCTGTATTGTCATTTGTGTCTCTTGCTGGAAAGCACCACGAATTGGTTACATACAAACAAGTTGGGTTTGGTTGCTGTTTCATATTTTAACGCAACTTTTTCGAGAAAATTATATGTATTTGTTGTACATTATGCATGTATATGTTGTACATCGCGACATCGCATAATTTGTTGTCGCACAATTTCTTGTGCTAATATAGTAACATTACTTAATGCGGCGTATATTCGTTTGATACATTCCTTCATATTTTATCGTTGTACATATTGCATAGTTATATTATGATCTCTGCCAAGATGATTTTTCTTTATATTTTCGAATAAATAAATCGAGATGAATGTGCAGGTGCGAAAATCACATCGTTACTTATTCAAGCTTTTTTATTTTGAACGCTTCGCGAATCATTAGTAATCATGAACAATGAGGCGTCTGGAATAAATAAAGCGAACTCGAACGAGTGATGATGTGATCTTCACATCCGCATATTCATTTCGATTTATTTGAAAATGTAAAGAAAAGATTATTTTGTTAAAAATTGTTTTGGCAGAGATCACAATTGCAATACAAAGAGTTTATATATTATAATATAATGTATATGAATCTGGTAAGTTTTATGCTCTTCATTGAGTCATTAATATATATTTTTTTTGTTACAAATCAGAAAATAACAGAAGAAAGATTTCCGTATTTAGATAGTGATACTATACAATTATTGATTCCTCTTATTGAAGAAAGACTATTTTTCAATGTAAAATTTAACGCAGAGGTGCAGAAAAAAAGATATAAATATTTACATATTAAAAAAAATTTTTAATTAATGTTTGTTCGTGCAAAATCAAATAAAATTATATGTGCCAAATGCGACAGAGAAAATATTTTAAATTATATTTGAATATAATTATATTTAAAATATTTAATATGATTTTGTAAGTTAATGTTAATATTGCAACTGAGAAGCTCAGTGACAAAATCTATGAAATCGCTGGTAATTTTTTAGTATTTTTAGTGTGTATTAAATAAAAATTCATATTTTTAAGTACATTCTCACATCAGTAATAAAAATAAATTTTCCTAAACTTTTCATTTAATTATTAGTTCATTTTTTTTACAAACACGATATTAGAAATAATATTGATATTAGAAATTTAAAATTAAATAATAATGCAAATAAAGAAAACGAGGCTTCAACTAGCAAAGAAACAAATCTACAAAATATTTCTAATAAATTGCGAAAAGAAAAAATAATTCTTGAATATTATGTGAGTAGAAATCAGAAATTATATATATATATATATATTTATTATTATATATATATATATATATTAGGTGTAGTAAAAAAAATCCATTATTTTTGCATGAAATTGGAAAAATAATGGATTTCTTTTTACTACGCTTAATATATAACTTAAATTATTATGAGCTTCTTTTTTTAAATTATTATGAAATTCTTTTTTAATTAAATATTTGAAGTGTGTAAGACATAATTTCTTTCTATATTAAAATGGAACTTTGTATTTTATCATTGTAGGATTTGAAAGAAATTTTTAAGAAATATGACAAGGGATTAATTGTACTCCAGAAATATAAAAATAACAAAAAGCTTAATTTTATAACCAGAAATTATCTTGCGGAAGTCATCATAGACATGAATTAAAAGATGATTTAGACAAGCGGTACATTGTAGTGTAAATTTTTGAAATGTGCACAAATGTTTGTAATTTTAAAATGGAACTTATTCTCATTTATAATACGTTCATTGGAATTTCTTTCAGTTTTAGTCTTCCTTATTTTTCACACAATTCTGTTTCTTTTTTTATTTAGAAGGCTTTTTTATATGCATATGCATGCTACTGTTTAAGTAATTCTTTTCAGTGTAATAATTCTAAATTTTATTGTTTTGTAGCCTGTCATCTGAAAGATTTAATTTCATTTCCAGTAAAATAATTGAACTTTTTCCTACGGAAATGAAGATGCGTTGCCTCTGCATTGTAAACCATTTATTTCTTATTTAAATCATTCAATAGAAAAGCTTGTTCATTTTCCTAAACTTTTCATTTAATTATTAGTTCATTTTTTTCTTTAGGAAACATACATTGACATTGATCCCAATAATGGAAATTGCAACTTAGAAAAAGGTAAATTATACAACAAATGGTACAAAAGAAGATAGCTTGCTAAATTAAATTTTATCCCTACTGGAAGAAAGGGATGACGGGAGAGAAAGAAAAGATTGAGAGAGGATGAAGGAATATATTATGTACAGGATGTCCTACAATACACTATCAAAATTTGTGAAAGCGTAAAACTGATTGAGATTAATAAAAAAAGTCGTTTACCATTTTGCAATCACGCAAAATTTCGGGTTATTAGTGATGAAAATGCCATGTATAAGACTCCTTTAATTAATAACTAATTAATTAATAAACAATTTGCATAATATTGTGAAGTGATATAAAATATTTTTATTAAGAATGTCTTAATCTACAAATATAAGCTAATTGTACTTAATAGTGATAAATTCAATTTTTTTTTTCAGTGACAGTTAAATTTTCAAATATATTCTATATTGATTCTTGTATAGACTTACATTTTTCTTTTTCAGCAACAATACGAGATAATCCTGATGAAATTCTCGATACTCTCCTTTGGTTAAAAAAGTTCACAACCGTTCAAAAGTTTTAGATTATTGGCAGCGAACTTCTGATTTGCGGTGGTCAGAACTATTGACAAATAATTTTTCTATAGGGTAGTACATAGCACAATATTATCCAGGATAATGAAAAAGGTTATATTTTGGTAAATTCTAGCGGACAGCACTGAAGTTACAAAGCAGTACAATATGTTGTTTATAAAACGAATACTTAACATTATGATGAAATAATATTATTTTCTAGCTAGAGCTTGATTTTGAGAAAAGAAATCCGAAAAAAGCACTGAAATTATTTTGTAATTGGTCTAAACTTTCAGAATTTCTCTTTAACAAATTGAAAGCTAAAATAAAAGATTTCGGCACTGATACAATATCTCAAGGTACGAGTGAAAAATGCTTTACATTTAATACGATAAAACTTTATTGTAATAGTGAGAGTATATTTATTTTTTTTTTTCTCATAGATCTAAAAACTTTAAAAGTTTTGACATCTATTTCACTTGTTTGCTTCAGTAAATGCAGGAAGGTTTTCTCCTCCATGTTAAGGTAATATTTTTGTAAATAATTTTATAATTTTATTACGTAATATTAATTTTTATTTTTATTTATTACTATTAATTGTCAGCATCATTTTCTTTTATTTTCAGATAATAGGAGATTTACAAGTTCAACTCGATCTTCGAGAAGAAAAACTTGCTCAGTACAGTTGTCCATTTCAACTCTTAGTAGCTATTGTTGGCCCTTAATTAGAGGAAATTAATCAAAATTTTATGGTGTTGGGAGCAAGAAAATACTTTGAAGTGAATACTCTATTGAAAGCCATTAATATATGTTTTAAAATATTCCATGCCCTTCATATTCAATATCCGCTAGAATGTGCTCAGATTTGACAATTTATTCAGCGTGCTGCATATGAAATGCCACGAAATCATCAATATACTTCATTATAGTAGTGTGGAGTCTCTGTTAAATGAATTTATTACATCGTAATGCTACTAGGTCTGAGTAGTAACAGACGCATTGTTGCTGTGCATATTTCATTATGACTTATTTTGATACATATATATTCTGATACATATACATTTACGCTTGTAATCTTATTTGTAAAATTAGAAAATAATTTTTTTATGTTGTTTAGCTTTATAAAATATAATATACGTTTAGTTATTATTAGTTACATATAAATATTATTAGCATATACAAAAATGCCTACATGCAGTTTGTGCATAGAACTTACACATCCATCCTTATTTATTCATTTAACTATTGTATACTTTGATTTATCATTTTATGCATGTGGAGAAAATAATTGTTTCAAAAATTTTGGAACAAAAAATTCTTTTCAGAAACATCTTCAGAAATTTCATAATTTTCCTGTAGAATATAGAGACTGTAATGAAATATGTTTCTTCAAAATATTTCTTCTTGAAACGATGAAAATATTGATTTTAATTTACTATTATCCCATGCGGACGTACAAATTGATGTACAGATTGATAGAGATGTTGTTTTCATAATTTTAATCAATTTGCATCATCACTTCAAAAATCAGTTGAAGTGTTTGTGTCAAAACTTTACTTTAACTCTCTCATTTTCCAAGAAATTGAATTGAAAAAAATAATAAGTGATGTAAGTTCTATGATGGGTAGTGAGTATTGTCAATATTAAAACAAAATGTAAATATTATCAGAGCTTCAGAATGAAATTGAAAGATTAGAAATAATGTTCAAAGCTTTAGAAAATCCTTTCAAAAAACGTCAGAGTATTTAAACATTTTTTTAATTCCGGTGAGTATATTACTCCTATATCTTATGAAATTGGCAGACAATTTTGTGTTACAAAAGAAAATAATATTGTAAAAGGAAAATATATCCCTGTATATGTGATCAGTATATTCCCTTAAATTTGATACTGAAGAAATTTTTTGAGCTACCTAATGCGTTAACAAATACTTTGGGTTATATGGAATCTTTGAATAAACAAAATTCAGAATTATATAATTTCATTCAGGATCATTTATGGACTAAAAAAAAAAATATTCAACCCTCTTTTTGTTTATTTCGATAACGTAGAAGTAAATAATCCACTTGGATCTCATGTGGAAAAACTTGGAACCATATATATATATATATATATATCATTACCTTGTTTACCTCTCGAATGTCGTTCTCTCTTAAAAAAAAATATTTCCTGTATTATTATTTGAGAACTGAGCAAGATCATATTTTACAAATAAAGAAACGTTTTTGCCTCAAAGTTTTAAAATTACTTGAGAGTGAAGACTTTTTGATTCAAAGCAGCCAAGGGTATTTGAAACAAATATCTTTTGTTCTTGGATTAGTAATAGGAGATAATTTAGAATTAAATAGAATACTTGGTTTGCTAGAGTCCTTTTCTATTTGCTTTTTCTGTAGGTTTTATAAAATGCATAAAAATAACATATAGCAAGCAGAGAAAGAAACAACAGAGGATCCAGTCCTTTTGAGAAATATCTTTAATTATAATGATGATATTCAATATGATTGTGCAATGTTTCTGAAACAGATTTAAAAGAAAAATGTGTATTTCATGATCCTTTCATATGATTGATAATTACAGCGCTAATGAATTTTATGATGTTCGAGAAAGTTTTCATAATATTGATATGATTCACATTTTAAACAATCTTACTAATGGCAAGAACAAATGCTTTGATCTAATTTCTTTAAATAATAGAATACTTATGTTTGATTATGTACCTAAACATTCTATAAATAAACCACCATGCAGCATCTCCATCAACAGCCTAAAAAGAAAAAAGTTGAAAATGACTGATTCAGAAATGTTATATTTCGTTAGATATTTTGGAGTCATTATTGGCGATTTGGTCAACGAAGATAATCCATATTGACAACTTTATTTATTTATGCGTCAAATACTTGACTAATGTACTCACAAAAAGATTATCAAGAAGTTCTAGCACTCGTTTAAAAGTTTTAATGCAAGAACACCATGAATTGTTCATTTCTTTAACGGGAGAAATCTCTCTTTCCAAAAATGCACCCAACAATTTCTAACTCATTATCCGAGAATTATTGAGCAAAGTGGTCCAATTTCTCATTTATCAATCATTCATTATGAAACTAAACATAGAGATCTTACTCAAGCTGCTACAGCTAATATGTCTCGTTTGAATATAGCCCATTCCCTTGTTGTAAATTACCAGATAGGTTTGTATCATCGATTCCTGTCAAAAGAAAATTTAATACCTGATATGCTGAATCTAGTAACACTACTGTATTGTCGTAGTGTGGTTACATAACATGTTTTCTGTTGAACTTAAGACATATCGGTTGCATAAATTTCAACTAGGTTGATTATAAAGAAATTACTTGTAAATTAAGGATGATTGTAACAATAGGCGCTGAAGATTTATATCCATTATTTGGGAAAATGGTCGTTGCAAATCGTAACGTTTGTCCATTTCTTGTTTGCTTTTAAATACTAGATTATCTGAATATGTATTAGATTACAAAGTAGAACCTACAGAAGATTATATATGTATCAGAATAAATAATTTGCTTGATCCAAATACTCTTTATATTCATATTATGGCTAATGACGAAATATATGTTGTGCTTAATTACAATATTTAGAAAAAATTCTATCATACAAAATTAGATTCATACAAATTTAGATTATTAATTTTATTATATAAAACTTCTGTTGCCAATCTAAAATAAATTTTATTTGGATGTAATGCGTAATCAATTCTTTTCCTATACAATGTGATGTAATTAAATATATATTCCTTTCTGCAATAATATAGGCTATGTAGAGCCTATATTATTGCGGAAACGAATGTACAATTGTTAATAGAACAATCGATTTGCTAAATTGTTATTTGTACCTTTTGCTAATAATTAATATTGCTAGCAAACAAAAATCTATCCAAATCTCTTAACAAAAATCTAGCAAATACGTGATTGTTTTATTATTAATAATTGATTGGAGCAGACTAGTATCAGTCCCCATGACGGAAAAATTAGCTTGGACAACCAATTAAAAGTAACAATCATATTCATTTTCAATATTAATACATTTGTTGTCATTATATTTATAAATCAAATTTGTTACAGGTACCGGTGGCTTGTTAAATTAACAAAATCTTTCCTCTCAGTGCTTCAGTGCAATGCTTCATGTTCCGTGATGGTAAGTCATTTAAATTGTTTACGCCTATATCACTCTAATAAGATTTGTTTTTTAAAAAAATGTCGGATTAACAACGCTGCATCTTTGTCAATTTGCGAGTGACATAAACATTATGAACATGTGAGCTAATTATACTTCATTCTTGCTGAGGAGGACTCCAAAGAGAGTCGAAACGTTCAAAATAAAGAAGACATCAATTCAATATCTGATTATTGATTATTCATTAAATAATTGCGCCGTTTATTATTGCTGACTCTCATTAGCCTACTGTATTTATTTTTGTATCGTTAAAACTTACGAATAAAAATTGAGATAAGGTTAAAAGAAGTATCAAAGTCTGAATAAAGAATAGAGACAGACTGAGAATTCAGAATAATATATACAGGATGGATACTAACAATAAATATTCTAAAAGATATTCTTTAAGAGATGATTTATCACACAAATTCAAAACGAAAATTCCACATGTCTGTAACGGTTTAATTTCAAAGAATACAGGATATCAAAGTTGAAGAAAAAATTTCATTTTTTCCAAAAATATCAGAAATCACTCAAGTCATTTTGATGAAATTGATTTTCAAAATTTTTGGGAAAAACCAAAATTTTTCCTTTAACTCCCTGTATCTCTGAAACTAAGCTTTCATTTTGAATTTGTGCAAGGAATCACCCTTTAAAATCTTTTAGAGTGCTTGCAATTAGTATCTATCCTGTATGTAGAAGCCGATTATTCATCTCAATTAATCAACTAATTAAATTGATTGAAACTCAACTTGACAGTTACCTAATATTCCTTGACGCTTCAATGTTCTTGTAAGAAAATTATCGAAGAAATAAGTACGAAGAAACATATTCAGAAAAAAGGCTGGATTAATAGCATTAATCCGACAGTCTATTAACAAATACGTCATGCTTTAATACATGTTATTTGTTTAATTAAAAAAAACTGTGGCACACAAGAAACATAAAGCAATAAGACGTAAACAGTAACAAACAACATGCTGATTTGCTTACTGCTTAAGTTTTTATATGCTGTAACCTTTATACTGTCATTGAATTAACAAGATTGTTTTCAATTGACTGTTATTGGCTAATGTTCTTAATGAAACATTAATTTTTCCGATTTTATTCAAGTAAACATTTAGGTAAACACAGATCTGAAAATAATTTTGTTTGGAACATCAAAATATTGATGTAAGATGCTCAAACTGTGATTACTGCATTGAAAAAATACTAAATTTTAATAAATATTTGTTCCAATAGTTAATAACTAAATAAATATTTACTAAATATAAACATATATTTATTTCATAGAAAAATTATTAATTTAATTCAACTATTATTTTTTTATTAAGTTGATATTTATTTACTGTAAGTAAATGTTTGTTTAATACTATCTAAAGAAATATGTATTAAAATTCAGTAAATTTTTCTATATAGAATGTTAAAACTTTTTACAGCATGTTGTCAATAGCACTCTAATTATTTCGGTGCATGAAAAATATTTTCAGATCTTTATCTAGCTAAATAATATTTAATTAAATAGTAAAACCGTTTTTTCCTTTGTATACAAATTCCATCCTTTATACACGATTTCGTGAGCTGAGAATCGAGGTAGACTGGTTCGCGATTCTAACAACCGGCAACACGCCGGCATTCGGGCAGGCCGGCCGCTACCTGGCGCAATCGTCTGCGATTACGTAATGGAATTCGATAATCAAGCGAGCTGACCTACCCGCGTCTACATGAATGTCTATCCGTTATACGAAACTCGGGTCTCCCGAACTGCGACTGCAACCGTCAGGTTTCTCGAGGACACTCCCGAAGAGACACGCTTCGCTCGAAATTGCAAAATTGCCGAATTCATTCGACGAAAGGGCCACATTTCTTCCGATCCTTCGTCAATCCACACCTTCGGAACCATGGCTGACTGGTGAATTTATCTAGATAGCATAGAATCGTGCACGAATGTGCGCAAATTACACGAACTGGCCTTTCACCGACAGTCAGGCGGCAAACACAGTAATAACGCATCGAAATTTCCATACTTTTGCGAACTAGGTTAGATGTTTATCGTGCGATTTCATAACTTACCTCCAAGACCTTATTAAGTCGGACTCCATTTGAAACTCATCGAAAAACGCGGTTTGAGCCACATTTCGATTCGTTGAAAGGAGGATGTTTAAAAAAGGGGTCAATTTCTGTACGAACAGGTGTAAATAAAAGGAATAAGTATAGTGTTCTTTATGGATTTGATCTCCTAGATATGATAAAGTTATATAAAATTTTTATCGTATCCAAAATCTATAAACACTTCCTTTTATTCACACTTTTTTTTGAACCGACTCCTTTTTATATCCTCCTTTAGTCCTTGAAAAATCTTTTTTTTCTCAACTAAAAAGAAATTGACAAGAGATTGTCAGTTGTTGTTAAAAGACGTTATAATGCATGAGAGACACGCACTTTGCGCATAATAATTATCTAATTAATGACCAAGCAAGAAGCGGCTGAGAAGTCAGAAAAGAATGCATTGAACAATTTTGCAGCCGGCTGTAGAAGTGACTGAAAAGTGACGTTCCCTCATTTATCGCGTCACCTCGGTTTTCTTACGAGCTCAGCTTACAGATTATACGTGCGCTCGCTCCCGAAGACGTGTGCCTGTATCATCGCATATACCGGGTGGTAGGAATGTGCAATATGGTAAAAGTACATGTATCGTTACGGAGAAAAAAAATGATTTTTTATTCTCTAAATTTCTTGGAAGAATAAAAATATTTGCACTCTTGAAGAACAAGAGTGGCAGATTTTCACTCTTTTAGAGTGAAACTTTTAGAGACCCACTCCAAAGGAAAGAAACCTCACTCCTTTTTTGGAGTGAATCTTAAAAAGAATGATCTCACTTGAAAAGAGTACCGCCATTATTAAAAAATAGTGAAAATATTTGCATTTTTGTACCAGAGTGGCAGATTTTCACTTCTTTGAGATTTCACTTTTTTTTTAGTAAGATTCATTTCAAAAAGGAGTGAAAGTTCTTTCTTTGGAGCGAATCTCATTTCAAAAAAGTGAAAATCTGCCAATCTTAGAGTGCAAATAAATTGTCAATCTTTTTCAAATTAGTGGCAGTAATTTTACTTTTTTGGAGTGAGATTTCATCTCAAGAAATTTAGAGAGCGCCTTTGAACTTCGAAGGCGATTTGTAACCGACATTTTTGCAAAAAATCGATTTTTTTCGCATAATGATATGTATATCGATACGCTTATCGCACATCCCTATCGGGATGGGCGGCCGGCGCCGCAATTAAACGAAAGAGAGAACAGGGAGAAGCAAATCAGGCCCGATTCGGCCGACTGGATGACCATGGAACATGAAAGTGCGTCCCACATTCATAACCCGCGATCTGATCTGTCGGGCATGGGACATTTTCGAGCTTCTTTTTACGACTGTTGCTGCAACTCGCCTCCACCCTCCCACCCTTTTTATCTTTCCTCTTCGAGATAGAAGAGTCAAGTGAGTTCCAGACTCGATATGAATCCTCTCGCCTTAAGATTTAAACGGAAACTTAGAATCCTCGGAAGAAAACACGTATCTATACGTATAAATTAACACGTACTCAGTGTAAAGTGGTAATGTAGACCCTACTTAAAATTCTATTGTAATTAACATCTCTTGTAAAATGTTTTTAATTTGTTTTTAGATAGATATCGAAGTTGTGAAATAATTGTCGCCACGACTGCAATCTTCTTGTTAACAATTAATGTTTAATTATTACAGGTATATCAAAGTTTTTTCGTACGATTTTTAATGTCAACGTGGTTTAACGTTAGTTTAAATTTCGTAAGTAACAAGATAATATCCTAAATTAATTCTTAAAGTATTGTTCTTTTATTTTGAAAAAGTAAGTGAACTTGAATAACTACAGCCTTGGCCAAAAATATTAGGCACCTTATTAATCATTATTTAAAATTTTATAGTTCAAAAATTGATTTATGACATTTGATGTAAATTATATTTCGTTTCAAGCACTCTTTAAACTTATACTTAATGCCGGTAACTAATAGATAACAATCTAGGTAAAAGAAATTTCAGATAAATGAAGAAAACATAGATGTTTAATATTCTTTTACCAAGATTACATTTTCCAGGATATAATTAAATGTATGTTAATGTTTGGCAAGTCACACATTAGAAAGCGTTTTTCAATGTGTTCAAGAATTTTTCTAGTTATTTCAAAATGGTTGAAGTGTCCCTAGAGATATCTGCGAATCAAGGAAGAGATGCTCGTAGTAAACCGATAGTAAATATTCACAAGGAGAGGATCAACGCAAAAGTATTGCTAGGAGAATATGTATTCATAAATAGAAACTTCTCAATACATTCAGAATTTTCTGCAAAGTCAAACATGAGAAGTCCAAATAGATCTGAAGAATTCAAATTCTGTAAAAGTATAGATAAAGATTCACTTCATCATCACATTCAGATAATCACATAATGTTTCTTTTAAAGATTTTTCCCATTTTGTAAACTGTCTTCATCATTTCATAAATGTTTTACGTTACTTAACTTACGTAAATTAATATAAATTATCGTTTGTGATATCATTTATTGAATATAATTAAAAAATAAATATTACAAAAAAACAAAATAAGGGAATATTACGTTTTTTCTCTAATATTAACTGCGTATAAATTAAACTTGACAGATAGGATGATATTAAATGCCTCCAAATGTCACGTTCTGCATTTTCTCGTTACTTCTTTTTTCTTTATTATAAACACGGACAAGATATCGTAGTGCTGACGTCATATGTAGATTACTTCGGAATAGAGACAATTTAATAATATTTCTTGTTCTTCTCGGAACGCGAAGTGTTTAATTTTATTTCAAGGAAGTTTTAAAAACAGAAAAAATTAAGAATCAATCGTATTCACATATTAAGATCTGGTTGCTAACATCCGCATGGGTGTAACATATTTTTCGATAACTGCCATTTAGAGACTCAACGTAGGAGCTAATTAATAATTCTTATTATATAAGAATTCATATTATAATTAAAACCTATTATAAAACTTCTAGAGTTTATACATATGTTCTTAAAACTAAGGTAAGGTTTAAAGTAGGAGCAAAAAAAATATCGACAGGATGCGTTGATACAATCTTATATGCCACGAACCATTTCTATGACATTACGCCATGTCCATCTTTAAAATCATGATATCATCAGAACAGGAGATAATTTGATTTGTAGCACCTCTTCATGTTTCCGTAAATTTATTTGAAACTCAAACTGAATTTCCCAATCACTAAAACACATTTCTGTCGAATAATTGTGTAATGTCGCTCAATATTAACGGAAGTCTTTGCTTGGTAAAAGCAAAATATTTCCAAACCCGACAGTTTCATACGCAATCGGGCAGGTAAATACAGAATTGTCAACTTCCGATCTGCCCGGTTCAATTGTGAAACTTCGCGCGAGAGCGCAATTAGGCTAAAATTGCCGAAATCGTTTCACTTTTCACATAAAGGTTTATATCTCAGAAATTATGAAGAATATTTTTAAGTTTTTTACAGCATCATAAATTATAATGTTTTTCCTTTCTTACTGTTTAAAACTTTTACAGTGAATTGTCACTCTGAAGAGTAAAATTTCACTCTTGAATATTGAAAATTGAGCTACTCTTTTTCAAAACTAGCTCAATTTTGTTCTTTAAAGTAAAATTCCACTCCAAAGAATTTAGAGAATACGTAATTTTTTTCATAACTTTTTTGCATTATTATAATATTTTAAAAATGAGAATTGTTAACAAATGAATTTAGGAAATTCGTGCTAAATTGTGCTAATCGCACAATCATTAAAATCATTTGCAGGATTATTGACTTCCTTCCTCATTTAAAACATTATAATAATGCAAAAAAAAATATATTAATATTATATAGAGAAGAAAGGGAAAAGATTGTATTTTAGTGCAATTAACTTTAACTTCGATGTACTTACTTTTGATCTAATTCTAAGAACCAGAAAAATATAAAAAATAAAAAATAAGTTAAACCGAAAATAAAGTTAAACAACATTAATACATTAATCGTGTGATCATTCCTGATGCATCAGTCTCGTTTTCTCTCTATTGTTGCGCAACTCTTCTTACACGGGAAGAACGGAATTATTATGTGTCACATGAATTTCAATGTCGCATTCTTTTTGCTTCGCGAATGACTCATTCAATGTCTAAAATCAGCCATCAACCAATTAACTTGAGAGGTATCGAGGTAGCCACTCGCTCGAGCGATTATTCATTCTTTTTTTAAATATCCATTTTCTTCTTATTATCTAGCATCTTTTCTACTGTTGCATCTATCTACTGTTATCTTCATCGCGCGATAATAAAGTAATATACGCTATCATTATCTAGTCACACTATGTAAGAATATAAAAAAATATAGTAAAATTATTGTACACAAGAGTACGTTATTTGATTGTTTCACAGGAATGGCCACAATAGATTGCAATAGAATTTTATGATCTATCTATTAAGCATATCTCGTTAATCACTCGAAGCCATTTATCATAAATATCATCGATAGTGTTTTTTTTTTTTCAATTGTGATAATGTTAACATAAAATGACGAAGGAGCTAGAAAGAGAAATACCGTCGAATTAAAGTTCCATTACGATCACCATTGTGTTTTAAAATATTATATGCTGAGAAAAATGTCTGGTTGGAAATGAATGAATCAATATATACGTAGATTTCGATTATATAAATCAGAATTCCGATCGTAATTGGACATTTGGGTTATCTCTTGACTAGAATTCGGATTTATATGCAATCAGAATCTATATTGATTCATTCATTTTTAATCAGAAATTTGTTCAGTATATACTGAAAGAAAAATATTATACATTTTACTGAGAGAAAAATATTATAAATTTTAATCACTTTGTTTGAATAGCGCCAGTTGAACATTTATTAAATGTAAACATATTTATATTCATGTATCAAGTAATAGTTTTTGCAATAAATTCATTTATAAATTTCTAAGATAAATTATTAATATTATTTATAAAATTATATAATATTATTTATAAGTTTCTAAGATAAATTATTTATCTAAAATGCTTATTAGCATCATTATTAAATGAATGATTAATTTAAGATGTTAATTTAAACTTCAGTTATGATTGCATTTCAAGTTCGATAAATCGCATTTATCAACGCTCAGTTTATAAAACTGAAATAATATATTTGCATTTAGTATTATTAAATACTAAAACTCGTTTTGATCGAAAAACAGAATTATTTCTATTAATTGATTTCTCATCATTATTCATATATAATTTCGATTTATAATTGTTCATATATTATTTATTTAGTACAAGAGCCATTAATTTGATTCAACTATTACACTTTTTATTTAGCAAATATTTAAATAAATGTTATATTATTATTTAAACAATTATTTATTAAGCAAAATTTAAAAGGAAAACGGTCAGAAAGGAGCAATATTATAGATGTAATTCCGAAATCAAAATTATTTTATTATATAACAAGTGAAAGGAAAACAACGATTAAACCAATAATTGTAATAAGAGACAATGTCAAACGTTAATAACTTGTAATATACATAAATAAGTAAAAAAGTGTATACATTGATTATTAAAATAAAAATAACAAATTATTAAAAAACAATCGGTCAGAGAACCGTGTTAAGTCCATAGAAAAAAAAATGTAGAGTCCGTTGAAATCGAATATTAAAAACTTAAGTGTTGAATGAGATGTCTACACAAGAATTCTTTATTAAAATTGAGTACATTTTTCTCTCAGTATAAACATGCATTGTAATCCCTTTACTGAAAAAGTAATTTTGCTGAAGAATCTAAAAATTTGGTAGATACAGATCTGAAATAAAATTTTGTGGGACCATCAAAATAATTTTGCAAAAATCTTAAGTATATTGAAAACATTTTGATATTCTAGAAACCAATTTTGTCGTCCTACTTAAATTATTAAAATTATTTTTCAGAGCTGTATTTAGCTAAATTTTTAGATTCTTCAGCAAAATTGCTCTTTCAATGTTTCTTTCCGTTCTTTTTCGTATTAGCGTATGCAAATAGACCGAATTACGCCATAATACGCGTATAATAAATCTAGCTTTCCCGATCAGGCGTCGCGTTAATTAGCGCGTGCAAATATGCAATTCGAATGCGAGGCGCGTGATTTACGTGATCGGCAGGCGAGTCCGTCAATCACGTAAATTCGATCCGCGAGCACCCGCGATTTGTCCCCAATGATTTTGCGCAAGACTGGAAGAGGATGACTTTAATGTCAATGTTAACACCGGCGAACACCGGTTTGTTTCGTAAACAACGGCGGCAATGGACGAAATCGCGAGTGGCCAATCCGTTTCGGATCGATCTCAAGGGGGGATATCGGGAGATATGGCACAAGAAACGTTCGCTCGTTCACTCGCGCGAATTGCGAAAGGCGGCAATGCCGGCAATCGCGATTGGATCATGCGCGCGCGCACACGAGAGAACATCTTGGGAGCTCGCAGTTGCGACACGCGCACGCAATTACGCAACTTGCGTAACCTGCGCCACGAGCCAGCGACTCGCTCTCGAGGAACGTGCCCGTATATTCGCCATGTCGAGCAGAGATTGACCGGTATACCAATTCATCTGAAAAGATCTGGAATACCCGTACCGAATAGGATATACACTGTTAAAATGTCAAAAAAATAAAATAAAATTCAATATGTACTTTTAAGTTACACAAATTAAATTTAATCACTAAGAAAAATTATAAATTATGAATAATTATGGATTGAATTAAGTAGTAATTCTAAGACACTAAATATGTAGGTATTCCCATTCATCATTTTGGTTCTACTTGATTGATTATAGGACGATTAGTGACAAAAGTTAATTAAGAAAAGCCCGCTCACCTCAAATTTTAATAAAAATACACTGAAGCGATTTAATATTTCGGTTCGCGGAGCAGAGCGATACTTTTTTTCTTGTCGAATCTTTATTTTTACGCAAAAACGTCGATCCAATTGATTCAATATTTTTATCCAAATTTGGACTCTTCTTAACATTTACCTTTGTCACTAACCTATTAATCAAGAGGAACCAAGATGGCGGATAAAAATACATACATATCCAGTGTCTTAGTAATTCTGGTGGAAAATAGACGAATCCAAATTTTTTGGTTAAATCTACTAGAATTCTAATTGAATAGAATTCTGATTGATATAATTATTCTGGTACAAGAAGAATTCTAATAGATTTTATCACAAATATTATATCAATTCCAGAATTCCGGTCTCAATTAGAATTCTAATAAATTTAACCAAAAAATTCGTCCATTTTTTACCAGAAATTTCAATGATTTAATGATATTACATATGTATGATATTATATGTAAGTATATTTATATATGTATGAAATTTAGTGTACTTTTCATAAAATTTTGTGAAAGTTAGTACATTTTCCATTAAATTCTGTATAGATTTGTTTGAAACTTCATGCATGTGAACATTAAATTTAAGTTACCTGACTTCATTTTCATTTCACCATATTAAATGTTTCTGCTTGAAAGTTTTCGTTACATTAAATTGAAATTTGCTACCTTGATATCTTTATCTTTTTCTAGTTCTAAGAATTAAAAAAGAATGAAGAGTAAATTGAATTGCGATTAAAGTCAATCTACATTGATAGAACGGCTATAAGTATGATTTGAAAGCAGCTTAGCAGAATATTAATTCAGAAGATTTCGTTAAAATGAAGAAAATTTCTCATCGATTAAATATTCCTTTAAATAAAATTAAATATTTAATTATTTAGAATAAATATAGAGAGGAAGAGAAGAAGAGTGATTCTTTTTAAAAAAGATAATATTAACTTGGAAAGCAAGTATTGTATTAATAATAAGTATATTGTATATAGATAAGTTTGGCTTGCATCTTGAAAATTGCATTAGACGAGAAGTAAATATATATTACCGGTTTTTTAAATGTGTGTGTGTATGTGTGTGTGTGTGTGTTTAAAACGATTTAATAATTTAAATAAAATTGATAAGAGTATATATAGATAATAATAATAATAATAATAATAACTTTAATGGAGTGCAAATAATAAGAAATAAACATTTTGTACGTATGTATGTACGTATATATGTATATGTTACGTTTTTCATAGAATATGGAAATTTTGAAACATTTGAAAGTTCAAAGCCCTTCCCCTGTCGCCCCTATTTGAAAGAATTCCAAAAATTAAATTGTGATTCCTCAGATATATTAGTATGACATATATTAGTTTGTAACTTTATTTGTGCCACTCTCTATATGCGTATTCTTTAATTTAATATAATTTAATTCTTTAATATAAAAATCGATTAGTGCAAAATGGTAATGGAAATATCGATAATTTTTTTGGAATTATGATTTTGTAATATTTTTTCTTTTCTTTCTTCTTCTTCTTTTGTAACTTTAGACGTTGCTCAATTATAATTTCTAAGTGCATGCAATAAAGTCATTATTATGATTCTGATTATCATTATTATTACTATTATTAAATACTAATAATATTATTTCTCCTCTCGAGAGAATATATGATGTTGCTAAATCAATCGGATTTGCAGCATATTTCTGCAGCATCTCTAACAGAAGAAATCACACGAAGAAAAATTATTTCTCGTAATTCCTTTCAGTGAGAAACACACACTGAAAATACACTTCGAATCTGTCTTATTTTGTAATCGTGTTCAATGACATAATAACAGTAATATCAAGATAAGTTTTAGTATTTCATAATCAAAGATTTTGTATTACGATTTATAAAAAACAAGAACACACATTACGCACAATTGCGGCTGAAATTACTTCGGTATCTCAGATACCGGTTTTCGTTCATACTTCACTCTTATCGATAATGCGCGACATATGTAGCACCATTACCTTACATATACCATAAAAAGTCTCAAAAATAAATGCATGCGTTTATTGATAAAAGTACATATGGATCACTCACTCGAAACGGAATCGATAACTTTATTTATTTATATGTATATACATTTGTGTACTTTAAATATAAATACTGAATGTCGGTGCTTCCACAGAATATATCGAGCTTCGTGTTATACGAATCAAGGGCGATCGACGTTTTCGTATTCTGCTCTCGTAAGTGACCGTGAGGGTTACACGAAGTTCTTTCCTCGACAAAGTTTCAGGTTTTCCTTTTCTTTTTTTTTTTTAACGACTTCACGTAATTCCAGTAAATTTCACTAGTATTAATCCCAAATTAATACTGTCAATGCAATTTGACCTAAATTGTTATTTCTTTCATTTTTCAATAAAAAGAAGGACGAAAGAGAAAGGGCTAAAATTAAGATCATGCAACTCGAGCGAAGGAAAGGATGCATTAATGACGGAAAGCTGTGTTTCGAAATGCATGCATATTTTATATACAAGATTTTATCAACAAAAAACGATTTTACTGTATTTCATTTGAAGTATTTCAAAATTTGATGAAGTATTTCGAAAGGTAGATACAGATCTGAAAATAATTTCGTTCGACTATCAAAATAATTATGTAGGAAATTCAAGCGTAATGAGCAGTGCTGCAAAAAGTTCTGATGTTCTAGCAATCAGTTTCATCTTACATAATTATCTTCATAGACCAACTAAATTATTTTTAGATCTGTATCTAGTTAAATGCTTCAGCGAAACCATTTTTTTCGTATACACTCAGAACAATATTTTAAAATATACTTATTAGAAATTTTAGAAAAACTTTATTTTGTACTCAAAATAAGAATTTATTTTCTTTTTGAAAAATGTTATAAAATTGATCAGAGAAGCAACTTTATATATATAATAAGCAAATCGAATTTGTTTTAATTTAATAATTTTGATTAAGTATTAAACTTGCTAGGATTATATTTTGAATACTTTTAATAAATTTATAATAGATTTTTTACATGCATATACTGATAAAAAAAATAATGCTACAACAGCATTAAAATAATTTGAAAATAATATTGTAATGCAATAACATTATTAATAATGAAACCAACACACCATATCCTTGATTTATAATTAATTAAATTTAATAAAATTATAATTTGTTTCATTAATACTCCTTAGAATATTTTCAATTAAAATAACGCTGCTGATATAACATAATTTTTTTCAGTGTACGGCATATATTTTTCTGTGTATAGAAATGATTAAAAATAATTCAAATTAGGTATAACCTGACACTACAACTTAACAGTATTATATATCTCAGGTATAATTCTATAAATAATTCAATTGAATTAAATATCTCTGCCAGACTTTTCATCGAGCAGAAAGTGACTAAATTGCACGTGCCAAGGTATTTCTGACGTCAATTACGCAACAGTATTTAGTTCTCTGATCAGACGAAGAAGAAAAAGAAGAAGAAGAAGAAGAAGAAGAAGAAGAAGAAGGAGAAAGATAATTCGAAGGAACAACGAGAGAGAACGGCAATCGAGAATGGGGCGGGCTCTCCTCGGGAAAGGACACGATTAATAACAGCCGATAAAAGTCAAGCGACTCGCAGTGACCCGACAACGGTGCGGTCAAGGTGGCGCGTTTCGTAATTCAACCGGTGCGCCTTCGCCGTCGCTGTCACCTGGCATGCCAATTACACCCAACGCTCTCGTCTTTTTCTCGCGCGCTATCGAGATAACCCACTTTCCGACCGGGCCGAAGAACTGGCTATTCCGTCGTGCTAGTCTCTTTCCTTTACGGCCGATTATTTCAATTCGCGATCTAGACAGCCGGATTTGCCGCGGTCGCCCGTATCCACCAACCTTCACCTATGCCGAAAGAATTTGCTCTTTTGCTAAAAATTTTCTATCTTCTCATTGCCCAATTATAGAGAGTTACGATTTTTTTTATTTATTTTCGGCATCACCTCACGATTGCACAACGTGACGAAATATCGTATATATGAAGTATCGTAGCGAATAAGATTTGGAAATACGAGTGTTAAGATAGCAGAACGGTTTCCCTTTTTAATGCAGAATGCGGAAACTTTTTCGGAGTTTATTATCCGACGCTTTATAATTTTTACTGTTGTACTTATAGAGTTGTCATAAATTCCTCATCCTGAAGTTCCAAATAACTTTCTCTGATTTTCAAATATAATTTCACGATTTTCCCTGATGCTTTTAAGATTTTGAAATTTTTTTGAAATTTTGAAACTTTCATCTTGATTTGGAAATATATTTTGTTGAGGGAGCAATTAAATATGGCAATGTAAATTATTAACGTTGCTGACACTATTCTGTTAGGCATCGAAATGTAAATTCATTTCAGTGATCAGTTTCAAAATAAATAATATCCATATCTCTCAAATTTAATACATTTTCTTGAATTGAATTGAATATATAGAAATAATTAAAAATAACTTAACTTGAATATAATTTGACATTATGAATCTAACAGTATAGACAGTATATGCATATTAAACTTCTTTGAAGCTAAGAATGAAAATGTTGCAGTTCCCTCATTTCCAAGCTTGTATTAAATTTTCTATTAATGCTTTCTAGAAAGAGAAATATGAGCAAAAATATGGAAGAGAGCAAAGTGGAAATCGAGTTTCTTATTTTCTTGTCACATATATTTTTTCACTTATAACGTCACTCTTCTTACACGTCTCCAGGTTTTCACGAAACGTGAGTCGCCGTAACATTAAGAAAACAGCCTAAGAAATCTGTTACAAGAGGCGCGGAGTCTTGCGACACGCCGCGCTAAGCAAACAGTTATAAATCACGAGTCTTGCTGCGGTTGACCCAGTCGAGGCTCACAACGCGCGAGGACATGGAGGATCAGACTCCGAATGACGTGTAAAGAGGCATAAAAGGCGGAGGACTTACCGGCGTACGTGCTCTTGAAGCTCTCATGAAGCTTGAAGGTGAAGGGAATGTGGACCTTCATCATCTCCATTTGCGGTATGCGTGGCGAATGCGTTATCACGCCGCCGCCGCCGCCGAACATCAAGTCGTCGCCGTGGACACGTAGTACCATCATGTTCCTGCGATCAGACAGAATATACGCCTTTCAGATAGCTCGAGCAATTCATCGATGACCGGCGAGCCGGTTATCAATGATGTGTATTATCAAATCTTTGTATAATTACGCTAGGACAATTGTGGGCAATTTTACGATCAATTTAAGCTATTTATTGTTTCAATCCAAAAAATCGTTACACGCTTGAATGCTAATTATAATATAAATCCAAGAATGACGAAATGTTATGAGATGTTTTGTTTCTTTTCTTCTTATTTTTAGAATCTTCAAATAAATCAGTCGGGACATATGCGAAGCGACGTATTAATTAATTTAACCTTATCGTCATTCCAATTTAAAAAAATCGTTAAAGATATTTGGCGGATAGTTATTTATAAATCCAAGAATGATGGAATATTCCAAGAATGTCAAGCGTCACTCTTTTATTATTTTTAGAAAATCAATTCCAAGTTTTCCAAATTTTTCCCATTTTTCAGGTACTATCTATATCTGAAACAGTGAATAATTATTGATATCAGTTATGTCAAGTATGTCACTGTCAATCAGTGAACAAAATGTGAAATCCCTGACCTAGCTAATCTTTATGATTTATTAATTAATCTTGTTTTAGTGCATAAATTCAGTGAATATAATATTAGAAGATTGAAATTAACATGCAAATATCAGTATTTTAATATATAATGCTCAAACATTCTTCCTTTTTTTAATTGAACTTCATTAATTATCCAGTGCCAAGTATGATAATTAGTATCCACTAATTCAGATTTAGAGAGTAACTCAGGATAAATATCCTAATTTATTTTAATCGCCGAAATTATATATATTAATAGTAAAGAAAACAAAATTATTATTGCAGAAATTATTACTCGTTCTGATAATCGCAACAAAAAATAATTCTTACTTCTGATTAAAAATACCAAAGAGCTAGCAGAAAAATGCAAAAACTCTTCGCGAATAGAATCCCAAAGACCGTTAGCCTCTAACAATATAGATCAATCGAGGAAAAGAAGTCAGATATGCATGGTGAAAAGAAGTCAGATATACATGAAAGCGATTCATCGAAAGTTGCCGGGCTGAGTACCGCTAATTTCAAAATTAATAAGGTAATCAGCAGAATCGGATATGATTAACTATTATAGTGGTCAACGTTTAATTTCATGCTGCAGAACAGTGACGACGACGACGAAACGCAAAGAACTGATACGGAATAAAAAATTAAAACAATCATTCACAGTTAAACGATAGTGATTAACATGCAGGAGACTAACTATTGCCACCGAGTCGGATTCGAAACCGAGTTTGAACCAGGCTGTCAATAACCTTGTGGCCTTGAGACCCAAAGGAATTTTACGACAAAAGTAATTCGATTCCGGAAGCGGATCACAGACAATTGTAAGATTAGAAAGACAAATCCTATCAAGCCCGCGATTCGGCATTCGGAGTTATGAGGCACTTCATACCAGTTTAATCAATGTAGATTAAAACTTTAATCCTCGATTGCAGAAACTGGTCATTTGATCAAATTCAGACTGGTTGCTAGAATAAAAACATTTTTTATTGCATGATTCATCATTTTTAACTTCCAACAAAAATTATTTTCAAATCTAAATCCAGTAAAAATTTAGATCTTTCAGCAAAATCGTTTTGTCTCTGGATGGAAAAACATATTTTGCTAAAAATTCCAAAGTTTTAGGTTGAAATCTATTATTTCCTGTTTTATTGCTTCTCAACAGTGTCTCAGACTTTAATCTTGGTTCAACTTACATTTAATCTAATTCTTTGAAGTAGAAAAAGATGAAGAGTAAGTTGGACCGAAACTATAGTTAATTTATATTGACAGAAGTAGACATCTCAGGATTGTGAATGTAATGCCTCTAGTAATATTCGAGGAAAAAATTCAATATCTATGAAGAAGAATTAAGAATAAGAAACGGGTTTTTCAGCTTTGCGTGCCGAAGGTTAAATTTCATTCATTAATAATTCTTCTGTGATTCTTCTCATATCATTCTTGTTCCATAGAAATAAAATTTACATCACAGTTCTAACAAATCCGATGTGTTAAAATTGTAATTTTGCATCGATTTTTCTCTACAATTTCATAAATCTACCATGATGCGAGTGATCGCGAGCATTTCGCTGAAACGGCTTAAAAAATCGCATCAATTTAACGTTAATTAATGACATATAAAGTATCCTTGATGACTGATAATTTCCCCTTTATATTATATTAAAAATTATTGATGGCCTCACGATATTCACGATAAAAGAAATATCCTGATGAAGCATTCGATACCTTAAATTATGAGTTTCGAAGATTCGCAATTCAAGGCAAGATTCGAGTCGTAAAATTCAGCCGAAACAGCAAAATGTGAGAATAAATGTAAAATACATTTATCGGATAAGCGCATGACTTGAGATGCAGGAGAACCTCATCCCGATTCAACAAGAATTGTAATAATCACGATGATTTGCGAAAGTCGGGAAGGAGGAAGGAGAGCGCGAGTTAACGACGAAGCGGTCGATGGTGATAACGATGGCAACGTCGATGAGAGAATTTACTGCTCGCGATTGCGAGGAGTTTCACGATTTATAAACAGTGCGACTCAGCTTTCGAGACTCTTTCGTTCCTACTTTCGAGACCCCGAGCACGAAAGTGGCTGCGTCACTCGAGAAAATCAGAGATACTTATCGCTCGTTGTGCCGTTGTCGTCTCTCGTCGTCGTCGTCATCCGGAAGCGCGGAACTCGCGACTGTTGACTTCAACTAAATTGTCGACTCTCGAAACGTCTCGGCCGTGTCGTCCGAGAGAGAGAGAGAGAAATAGAACACACACTCGTGTTCATTTCTACCAATGTGTAGATTAATTTTAATCTGCTCTTTAATCTCGGTTTAATCTGCTCTTTATCTTTTTCAAATTTTTAAAAGTACAGATAGAAAATATCATTCTGTCGCTAAGAAAAGTGATTACTCAATTTATTTTTTTTTCTTTTAAATAACTTTTAAATAATCTTTAACTAACAATAAGAATATTTTTTATATAACATTTATTAATAATCTTATATGATATTTATTATAAATTTTGGAAAATCATACTGGGAAAAAGATGCTTAAAAATATATTTGTAAATATATTTATTAAATATATTTATTACATGGGCGAAATAAAATTTTATTCCTAGCAAAGTCATCTATTTTATTTTTTTGCAATTAAAGAGATATATTTCACAGAAATGTATATTTCGTCATTACAATCCAATTTCGTAAATAATATTTGCTTCGCAATATTTCGACATTTTTCTCTCAGTGCATTATTATGTACTGGTGTAATGAAATTACATTATTATAGGAATGTTTGTCTTATTTCGAGCGAAATGAAATTCCAAGCTGTGTTTGTAAACCTCGAAATTTTTCGAAAGATGAAGTAGAAGAGGAGAAGGAAGGATCAATCTTCTTTACTCAAAACAAGAATTTATTTTTTTTTGAAGCATATATATTATAAGGCTGATCGAAGAAGTGACTTTATATAATAAGCAAATCGAATTTGCTTTAATTTAATAATCTTAATTGAAGTATTAAACCTATTAGACTTCAAAATATATTTTGAATATATTTATGCTTGTGATGAATTTTACTGAAAGAAAAGTATATCGTATTTATGACTATAATTGCATGATAAAATAATTATGATTAGGAGCATCATTTTTATACTTATTATTGCTATAATGTTAGTAACAATAATCTATGTATAGTTTTATCAACGCGCACAAAAATTGTACTATAAATTGAGATAATTTCAAATATTAATATAGTAAAATATGAAAATATGATAAATGAAATAACTATTTTTATGTGATTGGAATCATAATTATAATGAATATAACCATTTTTTCAATATTCGCTTACTATTCACATGTGGTAACAATATATAACAATATATAAAAAAATATATTTTTAAAAATGGAAAATCTGCAATCATTTTCAAATAGTGTGTGTGTAACTATATTAATAGCACATTTGATTAAACTTCTAACTATAAATTTAATTGGTCAATATAAATAATACAGATTTAAGGGAGCTATTTTGGAGTCAGCGCGGTAAGAGGAGCGCAATCTATACGAGGACAAATCACTAAGTTTTTAGAAAAACATAGTAAAATTTTTTTCATTGATTCATTTTTATTTCTCAACATAGTCTACTTTCAGCTCAATATATTTGATCCAACGATTCTCCAACTTTTTCAAGCCATCCGAATAATATGATTTGTCCAATCCTTTAAAATAAGTCTCTATTTCGGCGATGAGCTGCTCTCTGGTGGTAAATCTCTTTCCTCCGAACCATTTCTTCAGATTTGGAAACAGGAAATAGTCGCAGAGGGCTAAATCTGACAAATATGCTGGATGGGGAAGCAATTCGTAGCGGAATTCGTTTGATTTGGCCATCGGTGCCGGGCACATGTGAACCTGTGCATTGTCTTAATGGAAGAGCATTTTCTTCTTCGCCAAATGAGGACATTTTTTTTTAAATATTGTTGAAACGGTCCAATAAGGCTGCGTAATAATCGCCATTGATCGTTTGCTTCGACAGAAGGTATGAATTATACCGTGTGCATCCCAAAAAACTGTGGCCATTATCTTTCCGGCCGACTTTACGGAGCTGGTTCATCCGGTCCATTGTTTTGACTGTTCTTTCGTCTCGAGTGTGAAGTGATGGATCCATGTTTCGTCTACAGTAATGAATCGACGCAGAAATTCATCTGGATTATGTTGAAACATCTCCAAACATTATTTTAAAATCGCCACATGGTCGCGCTTATGGTCTACAATGAGCAAATCTTGCGTGACACTCGCTATCTTGCCGATAGCTTTTTCATATCCAATTGTTCGTGCAAAATTGAAATCACTGTGCCATGTGATATGCCTGTGGCCTCAACAAGCTCGCGCACTTTCACTCGTCAAAACAATATCGTGGACTTTATCGATGATTTCTGGCGTAACAGTCTCAATTGGATATCCCGAAGGGTGCATCACATGTGGATGTATGATCACGTTTAAATTCATTCATCCAATTGTATACAGTCGCTGGTGCAGATGTGCTATGAAATCATTATCCAACTCTTTGATTTCTTTCGGATTAAATCTTTGATATGTAGATGTTTGATCATTGCATGAATGCATCGTTTTTTTTCCATTTTGCAAAAAATACAAAGGTTGTTTGCTTTAATCATCTACAGAAAGGAAACCTCGCGATGAATTCCGCTCAAAATTTGACAGTAATCAGCTGAGAGATGCTATTTGTCAAAAAGTAATGTGACACTGCGAGTGCCTTCTGACAAATTTTCTAAGAACTTATTGAATTTGCCCTCGTATTTATATAATCATTAATAGTATGTGTATTAAAAGATGTTAGTTTGAACGTTTCGGTTATTGGTTTTAGCCATCTTCAGCAAATAATTAATATATTAATAAAGAATATCCTCTATCCAGTCAGAAAGTGAGAAAATATTAATAAATATATATAAATAAATTTAGATTCAACTTACACAAAGACAATATCATTCTATGTCCTTTCAGTATCTATCTTAAAAACATCCTGTTTATTACATTTTTAGACGTGAGTTAAAAACATTCGATACATCTTATCGATTTTTAAAGTTTCATCACAACATGTTTTATATAAATCTTTTTTATTTAATCAATATTGTAATATACTTAACTGTTATATGGAATTGAGGTAAGCACTTTCTTTGTACAATTTCAATGTTAATTTTACATAATTTTTAACTTTTAATAACTTTGTTAGAACGCAATCACTTATTAACAAGAAGACAGGTAATTTCTTTGTACAATGTGTTCTTTGTGCTTTTCTCACTTTCCGATTAGATAGAGGATATTCTTTATTAATTATGTATTTGCTGAAGATGGTTAAAATAGCCGAAACGTTCAAACTAACATCTTTTAATACACATTATACTATTAATGATTATATAAATATAGATTGCGTTCCTCTTACCGCGCTGACTCCAAAGTAACCACCAATGTGGCACTCAATTTTATTAAAAATAAAAATTAATATCGTAGGCCGTTTGTACTTCATTTGTATTCGTTTGTATCGATCATTATTTTGTATCTCAAACAGTTATAAAAAGTGAAAAATAAAAAATGGCCAGCGCGCAACTTTAAGATTTTTTAATTTCACTTATGCCATTCGAAAGAGAATCATTTGTACCTCTCCTACTTTCGTTTGTATCTCAAAGAGTTCGGAGATACAGTGATTTCAAAATTTCGGAAATGTGCCAAGAAAGGAAGTCGGCCATTTTTAAAGATATCGAAATAGCATCAATGGCATTCGAAAGAAAATCGTTTGTATATTTCTTCTACTTTCATTTGTAGATACAATGCGTTTCAGTTTTTACAAACGATTTTCTTTCGAATGACATAAATGAAATTAAAAAAAGTTAAAGTTGCGCGCTAGCCATTTTTTATTTTTCACTTTTTAATTGTTTCACTTTATTTAACTTTGAGGTACAAACGAAATAATGATTAGTACAAACAAGTACAAACGAAGTACAAACGGCCTGCGGTATTAATTTTTATTTTTGATAAAGTTAAGCGCCAAGTTCACATCAGTCATACCCGCCATGGTCGGACGATCTTTCGAGACTGAGGACGATCGCTTTATCATTATCATTTTCCTAACTATTAATAAATACCAGTATCATTTCGTTTCCATGTCTTCACATATTAATAATATTGAACTGGCAACAGAGGCATGAAATTAAGAATGATTACAGTAGAAAGTATAAGTAACGTTGACAATGTCTCGATCAACATGCGATTAGCTCAACGTAAATGTGTTAGCCTATCGTTCTAAGGATCATAGGTTCAAATTTTATCGACGATGCGATGTGTTTTTTAATAATTAATTGTAGTTAATAGGATATAGAATATACAAAATAATAAATAATGAATTAAAATAGAAAAATAAAAAGTAATAACAAAATTTTTTTTTTCGTTAAGAGATAATCGAATAAATTGTTTTATTACATAAAAGAAATTGTTTGATCGCAATTAATTAAAAAATTATTTCATTTAAAATAATTAATAATTTGGTTATATTTGTCATATGATTTCGCAATAATCATCTAATTTTGCTACCAATTTCCAAATCTTGGATAATAGATGTAGAATTCTATGTACTTTTAATTATGTTTGTTGTTACAATATTTTATAGTACAATTTACTGCAAATACAATTTATATGTAAGATAACCATACCAATATAGTTGAATGAATACATAGTCGTTATGATCATAATGTAGTATTCAAGTTATTATAATTCATATGGTCAAAACAATTATAAATTTATGATTGTCCCAAAAAACTATAAATTATAATTAAATTATTTTTTGGTTCCAACCATTTTTTTTCTCAATGTTGTAACAGATTTGGATGGATATACGAACTTTTGAAATACTTTATTAAAAAAATAAATTTTAATAAATTTTAATTAAATTTTAATAAATCATTTGTTTGAATAGTGCCAATTAAATATTTACTGATAAATACGAAGATAATATATATTTATTTGATACAAGAATTACCATTAATTTAATTTAACTATCATTTCTCTTTATCGAATAAATATTTATTAAAATTGAGTATGTATATATATATATATGTGTGTGTATATATATATATATATATATATATATATATATATATATATATATCTATATAAGTAAATAAATTATTATTATTTATTTATTATATTATTATTACTTATTAAGTAATAAAGAAGTAACTAAACTAACGTA
>NW_012130101.1:990672-1018832 GCF_000143395.1 Atta cephalotes | reverse complement strand
TAATTATTATATNTTNTTACTATACTAATTAATTAATTAATTATATATAGTATATATATATATATGTGTGTATATATATATATATATATATATATATATATATATATATATATGCATTCTCAGTGTTAAAACAAATAATTATTTATTTGTGTACTGTATCTATGTATTTTTCTATTTATAGAAAGAGATAACAAGTAAGTCAAACCGAGATTAAAATTAATTTATATTGATAAAAACACAAGATTGATCTTCCCTGCTTCATCTTTCGAAAAATTTCGAAGTTTACAAATACAGCCTTAAATTTCGTTTTGCGCGGAATAAGACATACCTATATTATATTCCTATATTATACGTGATTTCAATTCATTCATCGTTTTGATAGAAAACTTGCATCCGAAAGAGGAGCTTGTTGTTAGTGTTTCGTGTTTTCCGCGAAGATCAACCGCTCAAGACATACCTAAGTAATTTCATGTAGCGCTTTGAAGCTTCTATCAAAGATAAAAATAATAATTTTGAATATTATTATTTTTGGTATTTAATAAAGTATAACTAAAGCTTAATTAATATAATTAATGCCTAATTAAAAACTACAATAGGAACAGGCAATAGGAACAGGAAATAACATGATACTTTCCAATAAGAAACACAGTGTGACATAAAAATCATTCCATCTTTGTTTAACGTTGGCAAACAATAAATACTACAATGTGTTCATAGAGAAAAAGATTTGTTTGGACTCAAGAATTTTATTTACATTTGTTTCATTGAAACAAATTTAATTTTAAATGAAACATTTTATTTTATTAAAGGATTTAGTGCATATAATGCATATAATCATATTTTTAAACATCCATTTAGTTGAACTATTCCAATAAATTTGTTTAACTTAAAGAAAGCCTTTCTCTGTGTTCTTTCCTTCCTGTTTTTTGCTCTTTCCTTCATGCCTTTTTTTTCTTTGTAACCATTTCATTGACAATCACGTTTCTTTTATAAGTATTCCTTATTTTTTTTTCGAAATTTGTCAACTTTTATCTCGAATGACAGAAAACGAAGAAACTAAATAAAAGAAAAAAAGGTAAAAAGTAAAAAGTGATAAAAAGCAAGAAACAGGAGAAAACAAACAGCACATTGTAGATTAGGCTTTAGAATGTAATGATTCATCTGTGTTTCTTGCTGAAAAGCACGTATAATGTTTAACCACCGACATTTTTTAGAGTGTACTCATGAAAAATGTACCTAAAAATGTACTTGAAGTGAGACGCTATCGTCTCTTGATCAACATCGAATGTGTTTCCTAGGACCACTTCGACCAACTCCGATTAACTTTAACGACGATTAGTTAATTGACCAATTGCATTTGTTATTTTACTTAATGATAGATGCGATTGGCCAATTCCAGTGGACTCGGAGTTAGTCGAGATGGCTCTTAGGCCCAGTTCCATACACTCACGATTAACTCTTAACCGAGGTTCAACTTATTTCTCATCTCTTTCCAATTTTAGAATGAACATTGACAATGAATAAATCTTTCACGTTTCGTTTAGTCGCAGATTTTCCCGGTTGGATTTCGATTGTCCTGTGAATAATTAACGACGTCATGATCGTTGCTTTGCGTACCTTCAATTCGTATCGAATCTCGTATCTCTTCAACGATAGCCAAGACATAGCTATGTGACGTCATTTATTGCTTCCGGAGCTATCCCGAGGCGATCGTTACGGAAGGTCCGTTAAATATTACCTAATAGCACGGTCTGTGAAAAAACTCGTTTCAAATAACAGTATTTTGCAAAGCCTTTTTATTATGCCTTTTATACATTTTTATACGTTTTTTTCATTTACATACCTCTCAGCATAAATCTCGAATAAAATCAATATAAAATAATTTTTTCAAAAATAAATTTGAATCGCGATCTGAATTTATTATGGAGTAGCTTTTTTCTCCCTTGGTATGCTAAAAACGTTATAAAATCTATAATATGTATATATAATAATGCAATATATAATGCAATATAACATATAAAATACGCTCGCAATCAATCTTTCTTTATTCCAAAAATAAATATGGTTGCATAAATTAAAAATCTGAAAAAAATTCGATAAAAAACTACAAATCATATAATTTATAATAATATTCAAGGTGGGATAATTAGAAACTCAATGACAATATAAATAGAATTCTAATCAGTACGAATACACTTTATTTATACTTCTTGTTGTATAATCCAAACATTTTTCTCTTAGTGAAACTAACGAAGGACGAGACTCAAAGTTGCGTTTCAAAAAAAATTCAAATTTCTCCAAACTGCGAAATATGTCGTGTCATGAATTGTCGTGGAATTGTCGCCAAGATTTCTCAAACTGTAAAATCAGAAACACATAGAAAAAGGTATAATAAAACAGTAAAAGAATTGATCACAATAAAGAACGCAATAATAGGGCAATAATTTCATGTTCTCTATTGTGATTGGCCAATTCGCTTATGTTTTATTATCTTACATTTTTCTATATATATTTCTGACTTAACATGTTGCGAAACGCGGTCTCATACCTGTTTTTACCTGTGTAGATCAACTTTAAACTCGATCCAATTTATTTTTTTACATATCTTTCCGGTTCTAAAAATGAGAAAAAAATAAAGAATCAATTAAACAGAGATTAAAGTCAGTCTACATTGGTAAAAATGAACATTAACGTGAATTTCAGAATTAAAGATACTTAGTAGAGTCTGGTAATTTTGTCAAACTCCTATAAAAAAGAAAGGTATACTCACTGTCTCCCTGTGTATACATTAATTTATATCAACTCTTAATTAAAGTTAATGGAGTAAGACAATACAGAGTGAAAACATTATATAGAGTGAATAATATGTATATACAGCGTAGTAGTTAAGCACTCTAAATGATTTTAAAGAGTGATTCCTCACTCTAAATCAAGATGAAAACTTCTACTAATTTATTACCTTTTTAGTAACACTAATAGGGACAAAAATATGTTTTTTATTTTTGTCAAAAACATTATAAAGTAACTTTTTAGATTAACTTAACTTTTTAGATTAAAGAAATATTATAAGAAAAAGAAATAGTTGAAAAACCGATATTGATTGCAAGCAAATAAAAAATTAAAAATTATAATATTTAATAATTAATTCAGTAATAAGCAAGTTGGCTAATAGGGTAGTTACTCTATGATTATATAAAGTTCGTCTTGAATTTGTATAAAGAATTCTTTAATTCTTTTAGAGTACCATGGTGTCCAGCAAAATCTGGCTAGTCAATTCAAAAATAATTTCAGATTCATTCTAAGTAAAAATCCTGATTTTTTCAGAATTGATCTTATCGATTTGCGATCTTATCGATATAATATAATATTATATGCTTCGTATTTAAATTAGGATTCTATATGAATGAATTAATGCTAACAAACAAAAGCTCTGAAACAATTATCTTATTTATTGCTTTATAAATAATATCAAATAAACATTTCGTCAACCAAACAATTTTTTTACTATGTTCTATTTTAAACATTGAATTCAAGTTTCTCTATTGGTAACTTATTGCGTCTTTAAGGGAGAATTTATGCCTAAATACAACTTTTCTTCTTATTATTTTTTTCTTTTTTCACGTTCTGATTTTTTTAGACTGAAAGAATGATAAATTCCAGGCAAACCCTGAAATTTCAGAGGTTTTCTAGGAATTTTCCAGAATACATAAAACTCCAATACAATCCAAGGATATTCAAGAACCGCTGGACATCATAAATACTTAATTATCACCTTACAATACTTTTACAATACTTTTCCTCTTGTAGGATTTTGACAAAATCATTTGTAGTTAGATTCTTATAGGGTCTTAATCAAGATGATAAACATGAGAGCGTTAACCTCTAAAGGTGTTTCCCATCTCGCTCGTCTTCGAGACCAGTGTGACGTCTCGATTGATGCAACCACAAGTCTCGAGGTATCTCGTCCAACAAGCTCCCATATGACATCACTTGGAAAGGTTTGTCCGTTTCGCATGCTCCAACATGCTTCAATACGCTCCTACCATAGCTCCTACTTACTCCAATGCGCTCGTTTTTAATACAGTTTTTAATGCGATAAACTTTAAATTTATTTTACAGTGTCTCATTAAGTAACAATACTTAAAAGTGCTAAAGTGTTTTCAATCTGTCCTTTCAAATTATTATATATTATATAATATATTTGTTTTCGTACTCTTATTCTTTTTATCAATTCCTCTTAATGGCACTTTAATCCTTAAATTTCTTTTTCTTTTTAATCTACAATTTATATAATATTGCTTTATTTTATTTATGCCTTAATATTTTATTACATTTGAAATTATTATAATTTATAATTGTAATACAATTTTTTTTATGTTTGAGAGAGACCTATACATATGGTTATTATTATTAAAATTATAACAGTAATAACCATAAAAATGAAGCTTCTAAAATATTATTTTATCATACAATTATAATTACAAATATACTTTTATTTCAATGTAGATATATATGAGAGATTCAAAATTAAATCTGGAACCTGCAGATCATTAATCATTCATATTGATCTTCCAAAGATCTATTTCAAGGTAGAAGCAAATAATTAAAAAAATATTGTAATTTAGTACCGTTTTTTAAAAAAGTAATAACACTAATTTCATGTCTGACACATTGCCCATTGATTTCGTTTTAAAAGAAGAATTAATTCGCACTGTCAAGCTACACGTCATGCCAACACAGAAAATAAAGTTCTTTTAAGCCAACTTGCTCATTACTGAATTATTATTAATTATATTGTAGCTTTAATTTTATGTTTGAAATCGGGAAATATTAGGTTTTTCAATTTTTTTTCTTACAATATCTTTTTAATCTGAAAAATGTTAATGTTTTAACATTCTTGATAGAAAAACCGTTTTTTTGTATTGGAGTTGAGAGCATTGTGTTACAAATGCACATTGAAATTGTAAGTATAATTAAAATAATGATTTACAATATTAATTTATTTATTAAACGAATAGCTTTTACGTTTACTATCTGTTTTAGCAACTATGTGTTAAAATGAATCAAACGCGGATAGGCACATAAATTGAGGACACATTAATAGAGTCATCGCCCCTTGAAGGGCACACCAAGTATGAACAAACTTAAAATCTTACGATATTACTCAACTTACATAAATTACTTATCTCACGAAAAATATTTACTATACTTTAATAATTAAAAAAAATAGAATATTATCTTTCGTATCTTAAACATTAAAAATTGAACTTAATAAAAAAGATACTTTTTAGTGTAAATATTTTTATTAAGTTAAAGATATACATAAAGTTGTAATTTTTGAAAAAAAAATTACTTAAAAAATATGCAAATACGTTTTATATAAAAAAAACACTTTCTTATTTATTTATGCTGATTTGTGTTCTTTATGGTTTATTTAAGCCTATTCAATATATTTTTTATTTCCTATTTTTTGCTTTTTATCTCCCTTTGCAACCGTCTTAACAACAATTGTATTTCTTGCTACTCTTGTTTCTCGTTTCTTCTAAAGTTCGTTAATTTTAAAGTCTATTATTATAACAATATGGTCTTTGTTTTATATTTCTTGCTTTTTACCTCTTGTTTTCTTCCTTCTTTATGACTGTTTTTTATTGACAATCATATTTCTTATTCCTTCCGAAGTCCATCAACTTTTATCTCTTGATAAAAAAACGAAAAATCAGATAAGAGGCAAAAAGACAAGATATAAAAAATAGCAAAAAACAAGAAATAGGGAACAAATGCACATTGTGGAATAGGCTTTAAATACAAAAGTAACATTAATAGAGACAATTACTCTAAAGACTGACTTCCTCGGCCCAACGCGAACCTTCGCGATTCGTCACTATTATCTCTAGCTGCATCTATACGTACGCATTGCACATATCTACATATGCTGTTCGCAAATGACGCGCAGAATAGCCGACAAAGCGGCAAGAAACGGACGGACAGATAGATGGAAAGAAAGAGAGAATGACACGGCTGGCTCGTACAACGCGGCTTTACGTACCTCATGATAAAGAGGAAGACCCCGCAGAAGCATATCAGCACGGCGAGCACCGAGAATATGTTGGACAGCTCCGCCACGGAGACCAGAATCGCCGTCATCGTGTCGCACGTCCGCGATCCGTCGCCGTCGCGTCCTCCTCAGCACCGGGTGATCCGCCGCCCGTACTCGCACACATGCACGCACACACGCACCACGACGACGACGACGACGAGGAGACTGTCTGTCTCTCCTCACTCTCTCTTTCTCTTTCTCTTTCTCTCTCTTTCTCTTCACCGCTCGACTGTCAGCTGTCAACCGAAATTCGTATATATATATCTCGTCTGCCTTGTCGCCTCCTCCGTCGCGTTCTCGCGGTTCTCCGGCTCGATGATTCGAGGCGCGCTTGACTTCGAGCGCGCCGTCGTCGACACTACCTTCATCGACGTCCCGTGGCTTCGTTCGCGATGCCGTGCAGCGGTTACACGACACACGGAGGGTTTTTTACGCGATTACCGCGGCAAACGAGACGCCGCCGGTCGACGTGTCGTGTTCTCTGTCATAGATCATAGCCGCGCCGTCGTGGCGCAACCGTATCGTGAAAGAACGGAGCCGGAGAGTAACGCGATGTGGGATGTCGTGGAATGGGATTGTAGTTTCTGACGTGGTCCGTCGTAGACGCGAGAGAGAGAGAAAGAGACAGGTAGATTATATGAGCGCCGCGAGAACCTAACCGATGGAATGAACGACGCTCGCAAACCACTCGGCGGATCGGATAAGACTGACTGCGCGACCGGTGCGACATGCGCCACTTATACACGCTCATGCGCGCCTGTGTTCGCGCCGTTCGCTAATGCGCACTGCGGCCACGAGAGCGCGACTGTGTCGCACGATGCGAACAAAATTTCTTCACGGAGACCGGTATTCGACGTAGTCCATTTTTATATTTCAAACTGTCCTAGGTACAGTCTTAAGATGCCATAAGTCAATCAAACGGTACTATCTTGAAAAATTATTTCAGCTTAATCTTAAAATAAGAACGGATACCTTACAATAGAGAGAAAGAATAAGATCGCGATTGTATCTTTTCAGATAGAAAATGTAAAAAAGAATCAAAAGATCAATTTTGAATTCATTTTCAAATGCAAAAAGAAGAATCAAGTTAATTTATAAATATGCTTGATTCCTAAAATAAACACATGAATATATATAATGAATAGAATATGTAAAAATATCACAACAAAATATTACATATCCCAACACAAAATATTTTATGATAAATATTTATTAATATTCAGTTTTGGAAATGTTACTTATATAGATATTTCATATACATTTTATATAAAGCTTTCTTCGAAATATTATTAAAATATAGATTAAATATTTTATGTAATATTTATAATAAATATAAATATAAATATTTCTAATAAATATTTCTTATTTGAATTATATAATGTTTTATTAAATATTTTCATAGCATTTATTATTATATTAATATTTTTTACAATAAATATTTTATAATAAATGTTTATGATCTGTGCAATTTAATAGCGAATTCGATTGGACGCACTCAGTGCGCACTAATGTACATTAAGAGCTGTCGTACACAAAATAACGTAAAGATATGTTTATACATAAACATAGAAATCGATTAAATATTGAAATACTCAATACATTTTATTGTACTATTAAGTAAAATATGTATTCTATAATTCCAAATATTTGCATTTTACTTTTATACTCAAATAAAATCAATGTACAACGGCTTTAATATGCGTGCACTAGTTCTTCTAATCGAATTCGCCGTAAGACCATAATTATTTAAAATATTTACAAAATATTTAAAATAAATCTTATAAATATTTATAAATATTTCATAAATATTTTATAAATATTGTGTACTGTCCGGGACTTTGTGCAACTTTAAGTAAAAAATCAAGTGTTTCTTTGAAAAATTATTATAAAATATTCAAAATCTGCATTTTTCTAACTTTTGACAAAATATATTATTTATAAATTTTATTTTGGCAAATCTGTATCTTGCTAAATTTTGAAATTTTTATCAATTCATATGTAATGATATTCGTATTGTAAATACATAAAAAATTGTTTACATGATATATATATATGTATACAACATATCTAAACAATTTTCGCATTGTTTATTTTAGAAAAAATCAAATTTGGAAAAGTGTAAAAAAATTTGCTCATACATAATTATGTATAATTTTACACAATTATATATGAGCAATTCTTTTACATTTCTCCAAAAACTTGATTTTTCTAAAATAAACAATACAAAAATTGTCTCATTAACTATTTTTGTTTTTTTTCTCAATATTATTATTATTATTTTTACACTAAAAAAATTACAAAAGAAAAAAAGATGTATGATGGATATATTTCATATATAATTATACATATTTATGAATATTTATAGTGTTTAGGTATGTTTATACATATTTGTATATATTCATGTAAACAATCTTGTACATAAATGAATTTTTTAAATGCAAAATTTTTCATTTAATTCATTTAATTAATTAAATCGTTTAATTGTTTTTGATATTTTCTCATAATATTACAAAGATAATCTTATAAATAAAAGAAGAATGTATACACATAGACATATCTGATATCTCATACATAATTATATATATTTATGAATATTTATATTTATTTCCGTTGAAAAATTTTTTACCGAGACAATAAACCTTGAAAAACAAATTTCATAATTTATGAGTTTATTTTTCTTCTTCACATTTGAAGAAAAAAAGAGAATTAATATATTCATGATCCAAAAAGTTCAATTAAACAACCACTTGAGTTCTGTAATTCTTAATATTATCAATACCTATATTTATTATTATTGCGCAACCTATTACCTTTTTTATAATAATTATTATCTTTATAATAAAAAAGCAACGATGTCGACACTATCGTTAAAAGTTACAAAATTTCAGTGCAAAGAGTATGTACATATTATTGATCAATTATTTTCGGATTTCGATCGAAATTATTCCATTTTCCCTAAAAAACACAATAGAAATTTAGGAAATAATTCCAATTAAATAATTTCAATTAAAATTGAAAAAGGCTCCAAAGATTAAATAAAGGAGTACAAAGCCAATGAGAGCCTAATCACTAAAAAAAAAATTTTTTTACAACATATATATTAATTTGATTCCGATAATGTTATTGTTACACAGAAGAGAATCTAATCTTATGGTCGAAACATCTGTAATTGGTTTTTGTCTGTAATTAGCATATATATATTATTTTTTATTACATACATACAACTGTGTCGGCTCTCATCGGCTTTATAGATACTCCTTTATTGAATAATTCTAATTGGAATTCATTCTGATTTGTTTCCTAATATAATGGCTGACACGCAAATGTTTATTACAAATTTACATTTGTAATTACTTCTACGCAACCTCGTCTCTATTGTTTTTATGTTTTAACAAACATTATGCGTAATTTCGGTAATTTCGATACTATACTTAAACACTTTGAGAAAAACTGGTATCTTTTAAAACTGAGTTCTTTTTTGCTGGAAAATGATGAATGAATGATTCAATTATTGATATACCTACATATAATAAACATATAATAAGCATATATACAATAATAAGCAACACGTACTTTTATCTATGCAGATCTAAATCTATTTATGTATAATTATACATAAAAATAATGAAACAGGATCAATTCTTTTTTTATACCTTATCGAAATAAGGAGATTCGCGATGATTAATTTTATATATGTTTATATTAATTTTATATGTGCATGAGAATTTTTTTCTTATAAATAATTGATAAATGGGATGGAAACGTACTACAATTATGATATTCTCGAGAAAAAGTTTCATATATAATTATATATAATTATATTATAGTTTCATTATTTGAAAAAATAATTCTAAATCAAACGCGATGAATTATGCGGAGCAATAACTTATTTGAGATTTTATTGCAGTTCAAAAATCAACCAATAAATTTGATATGATTAATGAATACATCATTTTCCAATCATAATTTTTATTATAAATGAATCGAGTATTTAACATATTAGGGGAAACTAGGGATAGTTGTACCAATTTTTAGAAATATATATTTCTTTATTTATAATATATAATGCATTCGCACGAGCATGAAAATGTGACCTCAGCGCATGCTCGCATCGCAGTATTTGACTGTGACAGACTTCTAGTACGAGATCCCACCGCGAGTTTGTGCACCTATCGGGTGCAGATGAAATGTAAAAAAAAAATCAAAGTTCGTGTTGAGGGCAACACTAAACCGCAAGGGTGCCTAAAAAAAAGTCAGGAATATCATTAATTACGACTTACGAGAGAAGGAGCGAGCGACTCCAGGCAATGAACAAGACCGCAACAACTGACAGTCACAACACAAACTCAACAAACTCGCGCGCACACGTTCAAATCAGTTGCTGCGTCTTGTTGCTTGCTTATATTTCATCCGCATATGCGATAGGTGCATAAACTCGGAAATCTTGGACTATTTCTATCTGAATAGTCGTCAACTTTAACTTAGAATATTTCGGTTCACGAAACAAAATGACACTTTTTTCTTGTGAAATCTTTATTTTTACGCGAAAACGCATCGATTCAATGCATTTTTTTATTTCTTTTAATGCACATGACACAACAATTATTTATGATTTATTTTATTATTATTATTTGCAAATAAGTATTATTTGCAAAAAAGCGTAATTTTAGGCTGTTTGAATAAAACAACAGAATCCGAATTAGTACATCTTGCCCCGATTTAGAGCAAAATAAAACAAAGCTACACTGAAAAAAATGTCTTAAATTTCAATAAATATTTAATTAACCAACTAAATATTTATTAAATACAAAAATTTATTTATTTGGTACAAAAAATTAATTTGATTTAACAATCATTTCTTTTTAATAAATATTTATTTGTAACTAAATATTGTTGGTAGTATTCAAATAAATATTTATTTAAATTTAGGCTATTTTTTCCTTAGTATAGGAAAAATTGTAACATGTTCTAAAAATAAATTATCTATTCTAAAATAGAAATTATATTATCTTTCTTTTCTTATATTATCTTTCTATTTTCAAAACAGTACAGTAAATTTGCTATTAACAAGCAATGAATTTGTGTTTTAGAACAGAGCATTTATTTCGAAGCAGTGAATTTATATTTTTAAAGCAGTAAATTCGTGTTTCAGAATAGATAATTTGTTTTTAAAGTAGTAAATTTGTGTTTGTAAAACAGTGAATAGTATCTATTACAATAAGAAATACTTACAACGCATTCACACGTGGCCATAGAGTGGCAAAGAGCATGAAAATGTGACCTCAGCGCGTGCTCGCATCGCAGTATTTGGCTATGATAGACTTCCTATCTGAACAGTTTATCAACTTTAACTTAGAATATTTCAGTTCACGAAGCAAAGTGACATTTTTTTCTTGTCAAATCTTTATTTTTACGCGAAAATGCATCGATTCAGTGTATTTTTATCAAAATTTAAGGTGAGCGAGCTCTTCTTAACATTTACTGTTAATTGTAATGGTAAAATGTTAAATGTAATAACAATGTACCCTATAACTATAGTACAACTATGGTACTTTTAACAAATTCTTTTAACAAACCGATGTTGTCAAAATTTATATGAATATATTCGAAATCATTTTAAAAAAGACGTACATATAGCTTGAGAAAACGTATTTTAAAATTAATAAAATGAAAATATGATAAAAAGCATTTTATTTAAAAATTAAAAGCAAAAAAATATAAAATCGTAAATTTAACACTTACGTGGCTTGTCTGACAATGAGTATGTATATAACTTCTTTTATATGCGGCGCACGCGCGATTAATGGCATGAAGCAGACCTTGATATCGATTATTTTTGTTCTTCATATGATCATCTTATCTCTTATCATTTAAAAGATATGTGCATTGTTACAACTGTCCTCCGTTGCAACTGTCCTCAGTCTCCTTTATTTTTTCATTTTGTTTAAGAATTTTGATCAAATTTTGTTTAATTTAAGAGGTGATTAATACGCCCAACGTGGATTTTTAATACAGTTCTATTTATTTTTAAAAAAATCTTTCACGCGTTAATCAATAAAAAATTAATTATTGATAGGTTTTTCACAAAATCAAATAAGTCTATTTTATTTGTAATTTAAGTTATGGCGTCAAATTATTCTATATCAATAACGTCACATCGTAAACAATTTTATTTTGACAAGAATTCGACAGAAAACAGGAAATCTAAGAATTTAACATTTGCAAAAAATTTCTATTATTAAAAGCAAATGACAAAATTTTGTAAATAAAAAATGAAAAGTATTGCTTTATGTTTTATATAATACGTTAAATAATACTTCTTTTATCTTTATCTTAAAATAAAGTTAAGAAATATATATGTAACTATAAATTTAAATAAAAATATGAACAAAAGATATGGATAAGTAGATATTAATGTAAAATATTATAAAGCAAAATAAGTAAACATCCCGATAAAAAACTTGTTATATCAATATATATAAATATGTATAAACATGTATAAATATGTATAAATATGTATAAACATATCTAAACATAAATATTATATAATAATACATGAAATATGCATACATATGTCTTTCTTTCTATTATCAAATTATTTTTTAATGTACTTTTTTAATGTAATTTTTTAATGTAAAATAATAATAATATTTTTTTTAAGAAAACATCAAAAATATTTAATGAGACAATTTTCGTATTGTTTGTTTTAGAAAAAAATCAAGTTTGATAAAATGTAAAAAAATTTGCATACATAACTATGTATAATTTTACATACATAATTATATATGAGCAATTCTTTACATTTTTCCAAATTTTTTTCTAAAATAAACAATGCGAAAATTTTCCTTTTAATTTTCTTATATTTTATTATATTAGATCCGGAAAGTTTGTACCGATTAATTGAAGGAAAAATTGAAACGCAGAAGATTTAAATTTTAGTATACATTTATTAAATTATATAGGTTAGTCGGCACGAACTTTCCGGACTACCCAATATATTATTATTTTTATTAAAAAGTAATTTTACAAATAAAAGAAGAATGTATATGGACATATCTCATACATAATTATATATAATTATAAATATTTATAAATATACATTTATGTATGTTTATACATATTTATACATATATTCAGGCATGAAAAATTTGTTATCGAGAATTATGTAAAGTGTTTACGAGAAACAGTCGTGAGGTTTTTATTTTCTTTTTTAAATGGACTTTGGAGAAAATTTTTCTCATAATTTTTATACAAAAATTGAAACACTTTTCAGAAATACTCAGAAATATTTGAAAAGTTTACATCTTCTCTTAGAATTTTTCATACAAGTAAATGCTAAAATATTTTTGAAATTTCTTATCCTATGATTTTTAAAAAATATTTTAAAATTTTTTAAATTTTATAACATTTTATCACATATAACAGAAATTATACTTATAAAAAAATCTTAGAAATCTTACGATATATATTTCATGATTATATAAAAAATTCTGAGAAGATGTAGATTTTGAGAAATGTTCCAAATCGTATAAGAAATATGGAAAAAATTATATAGAAATTCTGAAAAATTATATGAAAAACTCTGAGAAAAATTTTCACCAGAGAATTTATAAATATTGATCAAATAGGGTAAACATTAGCTTAAAAGCATCGAAATGTTATAGTGACTTCAGTCGCTACCCTGATAACATTTAAGACGTCTTTTAGATATCTTTTAGATATCTTATGGAACATATTATCTGAGTATTAATTAGTTAAAACTGTTATAACCATGACATTTTGCATATTAATTTCAATTCATTTCAATCTATTCTTGTTTACTAGGGAATACTGAGAAAGTCTACATTTTTTTCTTAGAATTTATCACATATGGATCACATATGAATTCTAAAATATTCAAAGATTTTAATATTTCTTAAATATTTTATAATTTTTGAAAATATATCTTAAACTTACTCAGATTTTACAAGATTCTATTAGGAATCATGGAATGAGAAATTTTTTAAGATATTTGAGAATTTTAATATGTAAAAATTCTAGAAAAAATGTAAACCTTGCGGCATTTCTAAAATGTTTCAATTTGTATTAAAAATCTGAAAAATTTTCTACAAAGACATAAAATTTTTCAGAAAATTATTCTAAAAAATTATAAACCTTGCCGGAAATTCTCAATAGAATCGATAAATCCATATACGAGATTTATCCAAATTTATGAGAAATTATTAGCATATTTGGATGTATCCATATGAAAAAATTTCTACTACAAAATCTTACATGTTTCTATCGGCATCAATTGTAAATTGAATATATCTGCGCTTGAATGCTGATCGATAATTTTTTCGAATTTATTATAATCAATCGGATGTATATGCTTTTCCATGCATTTGCGAATGCAAAATTTATGCGTATTTACATGCACTTACACGCAACATGTAATGTTCCATTGTACCTGCATTGTATGACAAAAAATTAATCAGATTCTGTTCGCATATACAGAATACTAGTACACATTCATATTTGCGAACATAGGACATATCAGTCTGTGTTTGCGTTGCGTGATCGTCACCAGGTACTGGAATCTATTCGCAGTTTACGATTGTGTTTTTATCCGTATCTATATGAATTTGCGTTATATTGTAATTTATACGCATTTACAAGCAGTCGATATATGAGCGTGAAATTGTCACGCACGGATATTCGTCATACGTTTCTAGACGTACTGTTATATGCACAAAATTTATCCGCAATTGCACGTTTTTAAATTTTCAGATTGTGATTGTATTTGCGGATACATGACTTATTGATTTCTATTTGTGTTTGAGCAAATGTTGTCAATTGGTATAATCTATTTATATTTCTATTCCGTACCTATATTGAAATTTGTGTTATATCATAATTTAGCACTTTAGCAGTTAGCACACGTACGTAACTGCGGTATTTTTCCAGAGTGACTTACGGACTTATTGCTCCTAAAAATTTCTATTAAAAATAATCAGAAACAGCCAGAAACAGATAGAACTTCTAACGAATTTTAATGGATATCTCCTGTTTGAAAAGAATATTCAATTCTTATATATTTCTGTGAGCAACTATTATATGTCTGCAAATGCAGACAGAAAATGTAATTGTATTTAATAAAGATCTGTCAACGTATTAGCATAGCTCTACAAGTTTTTGCAGTAGAAAAATTTGCCTGTTCTATCTGTGTGTGTGTCGGATGCAATCTATATATATCGGATGCTGACAGTATTTATCTGTAATTACGGATACCGGATTCATCTGCATCTATTATAAATCAACATTGCAGGTGCAGATGAATATATAATTATAGATAGATTAGCATTCGATACATAATACAAATAGAAACAAACAGGCATCATAGTTATAGACAAATTCCTATAGGTTAACATTACACACAGATGCAGACAGGAATGGTATCTCTAATTGCGAATAGATATCATCAGCATCCGATACACACAAATAGAAACAAGTAAGTTTTTCTTACGCAAAAGCTTATAGGTGCTAATACGTTGATATCTCCATTAAGCCGATTCTACATTAATTGCAAGCTGATTGCAAGTTTGTTGCGAAAGCAACAACCAATCTGAAGCTTGCAATTTGAAATCAACACTTCATATTGGCTGTCGCAACAAAATTGGCTTGCGATCGACTTGCGATTAATGTAGAACCGGCTTTAAATACAATTATTATGATATTGTACAACTTATAGAAATCCACTGTGCGTAGTACGCTGCCAAGAGAGGGATATGTTTACTCGTAAAAAGAAAACGCCAAGAAGTCCTATAAAATATCCTACGATCAGTCTATTCATATTCTACCAGCTTTTTTAACTATTTTTATACGGATCTATTAAAGTTTACTCTGATGAAAATTCCTAACAGATTCATATGAAAAAAATGTATCCATTTTTAGTAGGCTGTTCTTTTTAAATCGTAATTTCTCATAAATGCGGATATATTTTGTATCCATGAGTATTCGTAGATGCGGATAAATATTAAATACGAATATCTGTTCGTATCTGCGAGCATTCGTGTATCCGTTTTTAGTAGGATGAATGTTAGAGAGTTTGCATAAATTTTGAAAAATATTACATTTTATAATTTATATATATATATATATATATATATATCTTTAATGTAATTTTTTAATGATTTTTAATTTTTTAACGCAAATTATGCAAAAAAATAAATAATAAAGTACTGCATTATTTGAAATTATTTGAAGATAATTCAGATACGACCGAGCCTCCCGAACGCGCTGTAACGTCGCACTGCAACAACGAAACCACAATTATTCAGTAAGAAATTAATATTTTAAAAATGAACAAAGGAAACGTGTTTAAAACGTATTTTATACCTTTATATAAAAGCACAATAATTAAAACACCGAAAATTGTTCTTTTATGTGCTTCAAGCTAAAAATGTGAAAAAAGTGATTTAAAAGTTCACATCGTGTTGATGAACTAGAAAAATGGAATTATTTTTATTGTGAAGATTATTTTAATGTACGTATTATATAAAATACGTTTTTTGTTTTTTAATTAAAAATTATAAAAATATTAATCATGTTTATGTAAAAGTATCCAACATAACCTTAAACGTAAGCTAAAATATTGAATGTCAAATGTAAAGGTATTTTGGGATTTTGTAAAATTATTTTACATCTAAAATTATTTTAAAATTATAATTCATAATTAATAAAAAATATGTTTTTAATGTGTAAATGCTATTTTTTTTAATGTTTATAACCTTACATTAATAAAATTTATCAGAATAACTTGCTTTTTCAATTTTTAAAGATTTTTTTCTTTTGCAAACGTTATTATCAACTTGCAATGAATCTTTTTTAGTAGAAAAGTTAAACATTAACTGATGAATTGATAATATTAATTGTTCTTTCCTATATATACAGGGTCCTATATATACAGTCCCGCGAGACTTCTCCCACAGGAAAGTAGATGGGATCGAAATAAATATAAAAGTCCTTTACCGCGATATTCATAATAATAATCGAGATATTAATGTTTGCAATTATACTAATGAGAACGCGCCGATAGAACGCTCCGGCCGCTCGAAGTATATAGCACATTGGAGAAGAGAGGAATTATTCTTTATGTTTTCACATTACTTTCAATACTATTATTTCTATTATACTAAAAAGTAATTTTACAAAAGAAAAAAGGATATATGAACATGTATGGATATTTCATATATAATTATACATATATATGTTTATGAATATTTATGCATGTTTATACATATTTATACATATTTATACATATTTATACATATTTATGAAAAATTTTTTATTCTTCCCGGTTCTTTCTTCTTTATGTATGTCTTGACTGATTATCTAATTGTTTCTGCTTTAACTTGTTCGGTTACTTTATAAAATTAGAGTTGTCATCTAAATTTTCAGTCGTAGATTCAAAATTTATTGTCATCTCATTAGTTGTAATAAATTTGTTTGAAGTTGCAACATTAGACAAGATTAATTTTCTCCAATAACATTCAACTTCAGTTACAGATATCGTCTATTAAGGGGTAATTAATCCACAGTAAGAAGGCTATATTAGGCTTATATTTTCCTACAATTAAATTCAATATATTTTCAAATATTATGTCGATAGCTTGTGAACGAGGTATGGATGTATGAATGAGTTAAGAATTTATATAAACCAAGTGCCCTTCTTGGCTATAAATATGCTGAAATGTAATAAATTCTATTATATTCTATATTTTCAGATATTTTAACTTTCTAATGCTGCACATTCAAAGTATTCTGTTGAACTATTTCTTTTTCTTCGACAACACAGATTACAGTATAATCTTTTTGTTGAATCGGTATTCAGGGCAGATTCTTCCTTTTACTGTACAAATAGAACCATTTGACGCTAACATAATCTATAGGTACTCTGCTATGGCGGAGTCAGTGTAATTTTCTCTTGATGATCTATGATAGATATATTAATATTTATTCACGCTACTTAGAATAAAATTGAAAAAAATTACCGCTGTAATAAAAATGTACAAAGTTGCTTTTATTCCTCGAATTTCTGGAACATTACATCACTCATCACTAACAATATATACTCCCAAATCATAAATATCGTTGAATCGACTTTAATGAATCCTGAATCCAGTCGGTTTGGCATTTTATTTTAATATTCTTAATTTATAAAGAGATTTTTAAGAAGAAAATTTTAAGTTTTAATTAAATTTTTTGCTTTAGCCTTCCAGCATAAGCATATGGTTGCAGATTGTAGATGACTTACTGTAGTGCGACGTCACGCACTCGTTAGTCAAAATAAAAATTGTTTTCTCAAATTTCAAATATCATTAAACTTTAGTTTTTTAGTACCTACCTATTGCTAAAAATTACAAATTTTATTATACATAAATTTATAATAATGCATATTTCCATAATAAACAAAAACACATATATTATTTTTTCGTGCAAACTTTGTATAAAATGCGGATATATTTATCGACTCGTATCTGCATTTGTAGATCATAGAATGTTCACTGGACTTATGAGGAATTATGATTTCAAAAGCATATATTCAACCTACTAAAAACGGATATGTTTTTTTTATATTTATCTATTAGGAATTTCCGGCAGAGAAAATTTTGAAAAAAATTTTTATTAAAGATGTACATACATTTCGCATATAACATTCATAAATCTTCGGCTTTTGGATTTGTCAAGGAAACAAATGTATTTTCGCGAAGATTACTTAGTCGCCGGTGTATCAGGTGTATCATTTATTTTCGGAACGTAGAGTACATTCTCGCGCATAAACGCCGCATACTAGCGGCATCTATCTCGGGCAGTCTCGATCGAGTCGTCGAATGATTAGATTCGTCCTTCTCGCTTGCTTGTTGTTTTCATCGTCGTTTCCCGTAAAATTGTCGCGATCGGCAGGGGAAGAGATGGAAATGTCAAGAATGCTCGCAGTGGATTTCGAAGTTTTCGGCATCGTGCAAGGTAATGAAACTCGTCTTTAATTATTATCGATTTTTCATCAATTATTTTATTAATGAATTTATGATATTTTTATTTGTCGAAGGTGTATTCTTCAGGAAGGTGGGTAAATCAACGCATGTCTAGCTGGGAATTCGACAATGATTATTTGAGACTATCGAAAATGCGATTAACGAGGCAACTCAAGCGAGAACCTTGAAATTTCTGATTCGCGACATCTATCGGATGTCCGATGTTAACCGATCTAAATATTCGCGTTATCTATTGTAAACATGAACACATTCTTCTTATCGATATTTTTAATGCGATTATATCTCTTGCTGTTCTTTTCTACTTTTTCTTTCGATGGATGAAATCTGAGTTTTTAGTTTAACTTTATAGAAAATATATTGACGCTTATAAGAGATTTTCAGTAAACTTATTACGAAAAATATTACCTCGGCCGGAAGTCGAATCCGGATCTCTTGCATTCTGTGCAATATTTTTTGCAAAGTTTAAGTTTATTACAATTTTTTAAGATTAAATTTGGGAAATTTGGGAGGATTATTAATATTTCAAATTGATTGCGTTGAAAGTCCGACAATCATATTGCAATTATAATTTTTGAAATTAATTCATTTAAATGAATATATATAATAGTTCATCTTAACATTCAGATCGTAGTGGCGCTTGGTATTTAAAGTAATGTATCTAACATAAACGGTCTTATTTCCAATTTTAATTTCTAATTAACAAGCAATTTGAGACTTCTTTAATTCGTAGTATTTTTTTACGATTTGTAGATTGAACAAAAATATTATTATTTGACGTAACTCTAAAACTTGAAAACAATTGAAAAGCACAGACAATAGGAACAGGAAACAAATTTCAATTTTTATCAGAAATCATGTTTGTCAGAGTACAGTCTCAGACTTAGGTCACTTAAACTAGAAACACATAAAAACATAAGGCAATAAGACTTAAGCAATAAGCGAATCGACCAATCATAGTAGAGAACATAAAGTAAATGTCTACTCTGATTGATCAATTCGCTTATTGTTTACGTCTTACTATCTTACATTTTTTAAGTGTTTTTGCCTTTTAAATGAACATAAAATCAAAGTATATATAATACTGAAACTTACCCGGATTACATTAAGAGAGAAAATTGTTAATTTTAAGAAGGATAAAGATATTCCATCAGACAAGACACATTCTGTTTGAAATAAAATAATAGAACAATTTAATTATAAATAGATAACTTTAAGTTCTTCTAACTTCTTAACATAAAACCGACACAATTTCATCTACTTTTGGAAATATCTTTCATCATCGGGAAACTTAGCGAATTCGATTAGACGCACATTAAAGCCGTTGTACACAAAATAACTTGAAGATATGTTTATAAATAAACATAGAAATCGAAATTCAAATTGTGAAATACTCAATACATTTTATTGTACTATTAGATAAAATATATATTTTATAATTCGAAATATTTGCATTTCATTTTTATATTTAAATTAATCAAAAATTAAGTCAGTGTACAATGGCTTTAATATACACTAATGCGCACTAGTTCTTCCAATTGAATTCGCCATTAGGCATATTGTCTTACTTGCGGATAACAGTACACGCAGAAACGCAGTAAGGAACTGGGTCTGAAGGGATGGTGCATGAACAGCCCGAACGGTACCGTAATTGGTCACATGGAAGGGACAAAGGCGCAGATTAACGAGATGTAAGCCGCGGATATTTCGTTGATACAAAAAAGTTATCGCGAATGTCAGATCACGGTCATTTCCTCTTTTTTTATTTCAGGAAACAATGGCTTCGCTACGTTGGAAGCCCTCAATCCCGGATCGATAAAACGGAATTCCGTAACGAGAAAGAAATCTCGAAACCGTCGTTCATCAACTTTGAAGTCCGAAAGTAGAGGCGTTCTCCAATTCTCGAGAACGAGGAATATACATTAACGTTCAAATTTTAAAATTATAATATTTATATATAAGTTATTTATATATAAGTCGCGTCTGATAATAAAACCATCCTATTTAAATAAATGTAAAATGTAAATAAGTATTATGTATATTAGTGTTTGTAATTTTAAAAATTATATCCAAATTTTTTCACTCTCCAAATATCATCTATCGCACGAAGTATTGAGAAATTAAATATTGGGGAATTAAAAATTTTAGCTTTTTTAATATTGCCAGAAATAAAAAGGCTTTAACAATATAGGAACATTCTAAAAATATTTTCGTGAATTATTTTGAAATATTTTAAGCCTTCTATATATAAAACATATTTTTTTAATATTTCAAAAATATTTCGTGCTGCATAGGATCGAAAATGAAAACTACTGAAATGTCTTAAATACTTTTATCGCATTCTGAAAATGCTTTCTATACTTTTGACACTTATAAAGATGACTCACTATTCGAACTAGGTACTCACCTTGAAAAGTCGTCGAGGAAAAAATGTTATTTTCAGGTTATATTAATATCAATTATATTACGAAGGAGACAAATAGTTTTGTTTTTCATTGCTGCATTAGAACTTTCCTTCTCGTTTTCGATGAATTTCGAGCATATATTGGATTGTCCGGAAAGTTCGTGCCGCAAAAGATTTAAATTTAATAAATGAAATTAAAAACTTAAATCTTCTGCGTTTCAATTTTCCTTCAAAATCGGCATGAATTTTCCGGATAACCCAATATTTTATTTCACTTTAAATACAAAGCGTAAAGCAAAAGTCAAAGCTTAATTAGCACTTTGCGCTGATTAGATTATACTTTTAAATCTAGAAAAATATAATTCCTGTTTCAGTAAAAAAACTTTTAATAGTTGCAGAATAAACATTTTACTGAGTGATTAAAATTCAACTCTTCTTTTCCAGAGCGTTCAATTCTTTAAATAAATTTTTCTTTATCGCGGAAAGATAAAGATCTTATCAGAAAATTGCAAGAACGTCGTGAAAAGATCGACTAATTACCTCAATTTCTAAACTAAAATATTCTTGAATTACTGTCTAATAAAAAACACATGAAAAGAATTTTTGCTGAAATACCTAAAATTATGCATACAGACCTAAAAATTATTTTGTTACTGCAGAAAACTTTATATTCTAATGAGAGCAATCAGTTGAGTTTCCGAGAAAATTATTTTTAGGTCTGTAAATATGCAAAATTTTAGATTTTTCAGCAAAAATGTTCTTTCACTGAGAGAAATTATTTACAACCAAAATTTTGTTGATATACGACTAACAAAAACGTTTCTACATTTTTATTTAAAAATTGTATTGTCAAAATTTAATTATTTTAACCAAAATTTGATTAGGACATAATTTATAAATAAAAAAGTAAGGAAATTTTTGTTACCACATATCAACAAAATTTTAATTGTACATACAAAACAATTTTTGTCAGTGTTTCGTGTGTCTATTACTAGATAACAACTCGAGCATATTTTATTTTAGCGATTAAGATCTATAAAATTTTAGGTCTTTTCACCCATAAGAAAATTTATTTTAGAAAACTTAAAAAATACTTAAAATTTATCATAGAGAAAAAAATCTAAAAAATAAAGGTAAATTTGAATACTTTAAACCTTCTTTTCTTTAAAATGACTTTAAAACTTATTTAGATAAGAATAAACTAACGCGCTGTGCTGATTATATTAAAGTCATCCTTGAAAAACTTTAAAATATTTTAAGTTGTTTTAACACGTGCGCTCTCTTTTACTACATTTTAAATTACCTCAATATTTTTTAAGTCAATTCTTAATTACTTTTAAAAACTTTAAAAGTAAATTGTCCCAAGGGTATGGAAAGATTTTAGATTTTAGATTTTTTTTGAATTTCTTAGATTTTAGATTTTTAAATATCTTTAAATATATCTTTCCATGCAGTGGTGATCGAAGAGGATCACTTCAGTCCGAACCTCTGCGAGTATCCGCAGAGTGGGTACGACAACGACACGCGGAAGTGGAGGAACGACTCGCGTCAGCAAACCAGCATCCCTCCGTTCCTCTCGTAGTTAGTCGGTGATCGCACGGCGAACCGCACGGTTCTCGATCGTACATAAATCGTGTAGATCTTCCTTTTTCTCTTCCTTTTCCTCTTTCCTTATTACGCCGAAAACATCCTCTTCGAAACGCGAATTCCTCGCGAACGTGCTCGCGAGGATGCGCCTGAATTCTTCATTCAGGAGTCTCGCACGTCGTTCTTCGTCATCGTAATTTGATCCCAACTTGGTGATCGATCTCGATCGGGTGACGGCAGAAAAGGACGATCGAATTCGCGCCGCGAATGGTATTGTGACGTGTAATAATAATGCTATGATCAGCAGAGGAGAAACGGTGAGAGGTAAAGGAGAAACAATCAGCATGAGATGTTTCGAGAGCTTCTTCAAGCACACCTGGCGACCACAGCAGGTGCATCAGGTAAAAACTAAATTCCATTGTTGTCTTTAACGTGATGACCCTGATCTGGCTTTATCACTTCACAGAAATGTATCGATCGACACGTCGGACACCTGCTAGTTTGATATTCTGTTTGCGATTGCATCACAGAATGATGTATTGTATTGATACGTGCTATCAGGTACGATAGTCGCATGCAGAGAGAATGGTTCCGCTGAAAAAAGTTAGGATAATATAGATCTAAAAATAACCCAGATAACAAAAAAAGTGTCTAAAATCGAGTTAGACGTTTTTTTGTATCTGAAAGATGACTTAAAGTTTTACGTCACAATTTTAGATTTTGTGTTGTTTGAGAATCATGTTGATTTACTAAAATAAATTATGTTGGAAGCTCACGCATGATGATAATATGTGAGAAAAGACTTTGACATTTTGGCAGTTAAGCTAAGCGCCTAAGAATTATTTAGATGGTCCAACATAATTATTTTCAAATCTATATCTAGCTAAATTTTTAGATACTAACCATATTTCTTCTGCGCGTTTATTAAATCAAATCCTTAATTCTTTTCTGTAACAATACAAATAAAAAAATTAATTGAATCGTTTATTTTTCTATTTACACTTTTATTATTATTTTAATGTAAAATTTAATATATTTTAATGTTTTGTAATAATTTAATTTTATTATTCAATCTTCTTAATATTTTGTAATAATTTAATTTTATTATTCAATCTTCAATGGTTCTGGATGACGATGTAAATACGCTTAAAACTTATAAATGAAAACTGTTTCAGAAGGTAAAAAAAAAAAGATTAGCATTAACCAGCTTTTTCATAAGAATTTCATCATGAAATAGATGCCCTTCTCTATCGCTAAAAGTTAACAAAAAGCCATGTCAAATATAGTTACATGCAAATTTACTAAAACGCATAGACATTTCGCAAGAACACCTTAACCACTGAAACACTTCCGTTATTTCTGAAGACGTCATAATGACTATGAAAAGTCTTCCTATGTGAAAACAAGACTATTTTTATATTTTTCATATTTTTCATATTTTTTTCCTTAGCTGTTGCTATTGGTACTCTTATTAATATTCAAAAATTCAAAAATACATTTTGTAATAAAAAATAATAGAGATCAACAATAACGATAAAATAACATTAATAACTTAGTACTTTCTGTGTCAAAATGAGATTATTTTTCGTAATTTTTTCTTGACTATTAATTATTGTTCTTATTAATATCCAAAATACATTCTTCAATAAAAAAAGAATGAAGATTTGCAATAATAACAATAATAGTTCTTAAATAATTTTCTGCAATTTTCGATCAAATCGCTACATTCTCAAAATAATTTATTTGAAATGTGATCTACTCGCCTCCAATTTATTCATCGCAATAAAAATTACAATAAAATCAATAACTGATAACCGATGAGAGATAACCAATTAAAAATCCCTCGTAATTAACGTAATTAATGTGCAAACTCAAAAGAATAAAAAGGTTATAATGATTGGTATTGTATTAATAAGCTTAAATTTACATATCAAAATAAATATTTAATACGTTGTCATTATAAAATAATATTTTATATATATAACAATATTAAATTGACAGTATTAAATATTTTTTTATAAAGATATTTTATTTATATATAATTATTTATAATAATATATATTATATTATAATTATTTTATTATTTTCTTATATTCTATGAAGAAACATTGAAAATATACATTCGTATAAGATGTTTCTTCATCTTTATACTTGTTTTATGATGATTATTCTCAATGTTTTCTATCTGTGACAAAAACTTATTTAGAAATATATTTTATTATTATTATTGCAAATTTCTATTTCTCTTTTTTTTATTGAGAAACATTAGGAATATTTGTATAAAGACAAAAAAACATTTTTATGCGATTGTTTCCAATGTTTTTCTATTCGTGTAATTTAATTATTTTACAAATCTTGTATAATAATTTTGAGAAATATACAATCTATTTTATTTTTCGTTAATAAATTGCTAATTAATATTTATTTTTTTAAATTAAGGTTTTTAAAAAAATGTTCTTAATAAATACTTTTCATTCCTCTCCCTCTCCCATATATCGGAACATGGTCATTTATTGACTGGCGCAACTTTTTACACAATTCGCGTGCCTGTAGTACGCGAATAAACTAATGTTTTTCATTGGCAGAACTAATGCGCACTGAAGTGCACATTGAAGTTGTACACTAACCTAATCTGAATGTAAAAAGAGATATCTCAATAAAATACCCAATGTATATTTTATCAAATACCACAATAAAATATATTGAGGATTTCGCAGTTTAATTCTACATTTTTATTAAACATCTTTACGTCGATTTATATACAACGGCTTTAAAGTGCATTGAGTGCGCACCAGCCAATGAAAAATGTTATAATAGTGCATGCACTATTATACTATGATTGACTACTACCGGTAAAAATTCGTATTGTAAAATTTTATCTCACCTATTAAAAAATATTTGTTTGACTAACTTGAATGCGTCCGCGTGTTTATTCCACGATAAAAATCGATAAAAATTCTTCAAAATGGCCGAGCGAGAAACGCAGCGACGGGCGATCGGTTCATCGATACCAGACGATCGACTTCTTTTCTCGTTATATCTAACACGATCGCGTAAAACACGGTCGTTATTATCGTTACGATCACCGGGATGGCACGTCCCCGAAGATCCGGCAAACGATGATCCACGAACGCCACGCAATTTCCATAATCGTACCTGTCCTCGCGGAAAATAATGAACGAGAAAGAGAGAGAGAGAGAGAGATAGAATTACGCAAGGTATGATTATATGTTTGATACGCGCGTATGTCGCAATATTCACTCGGAGATGCACGGAGGTGATCGCGTTCTAGACTTTCCTCCATCGTTCTAACGTTTATTATGTAGCGCATATAATGCAGTGTAATTTGCATTGTGAATGCGTGCAATTTCTATGTAATGTATGAAAGTTTCCTTGGAATTCTTCACGTAATTTTTCGGAATTTCTATATACATTTGAGAATTTTTCACAATTTCTATGTAATTTTATAATGTCCTGATTTTTAGAAAATTTTTCAGATTTTTTTAATGTAAATTGAAACATTTTTCAGAAATACTAAGAAAGTCTACAGCTTTTCTAAAATTCTTTATGTAAGTGCAACTTTTGAAATATTTTAAGATTTCTCATTCTATAATTTTCGAAAAAAAATTATAAAATCTGGAAGTTTAAAGTATTTTAAAAAGTCTTCATAAATTAATATATGTAAATCTTTATATATGTGAAATTTTTTAAAATATTGTAAGATATTTTTTTTTTTCACCACAAAAGTACCTCCTCTCATTTTCTAGTTAGCTAAAAATAACAGTATTAGCAGCTAATGATAAATTAATATATAAATATAAAACTCATTCCATGAAACAGTAGCATTCGTATCTAAGTTATTAAAAATTGTGAAAATACTTTAATTGTGCAAAGTATGTTTTTTATTTATGCGCTATGAATTCCAAGCGATTGTGTTTCTATTTAAAAAATCAAAGATAATAATGTACAAGTTTTGGAGAAGGTAAAAGTCAAAGATACAATAAATCGATAAATATAATAAATAGGATTGGTAATACTTTCGTTCTATTTGTTAACTTCTTTCTATTTTGCACAATTAGATAGTGTAATTTTACAATTTTAAATGACTTAAGAATGAATATGACTATTTGCTTCAAGAGGGAAGTACCTTAAGAGATGCAACGCAAAAAGTGAAACTATGTGAATAGCACGAAAGCGCATAAATCCTGTGTATTTGATTTTCTAAATCAGTTGTTATTAACACGTGGGGGGCTGACTGACAGCCTACTTAGTTCCCAATAAAAAAATTTTTTTTTAGCTAAACAAAATGAGGGTAAAAATTTTTTTTTGCGGATTTTAAGAGCGCATAAACACCGCATTATTATATAATTTATTCATTAAAATTTAGTTAAGTAGGGGGGAGGATAATTAGGCAGACGTGTATTTTTTTCCAGTGGAAAGTCTTCTACTATTTTCGCAATAGTTAACAAGAAATTGCCGAAAATTGATCTTCAATATTTTTGAAATCAAATACTATATTTTTTTGCTCAAATACTATCAACTTTACAGAAAAACTGCAAGAGACGAAAATTGTTTATTTTCTTCTCATAGAGCTCTAAAAATTTTTTTAGAATTTTTTCAGAATTTTTTAATACCGTGTTTTCTCATGTTGTTAAAAATGAGAAAATATAGTACTAAAAAGTTGATAAAAAATTCTGAAAAAATTCGTAGAGTTTTATGAGAAGAAAATAAACAATTTTCGTCTCTTGCAATTTTTTCTGTAAGGTTGATAGTATTTGAGTAAAAAATTATTGGAGACCAATTTTCGGCAATTTTTAACAATTAATATTTTGTTAACTATTGCGAAAATTGCAAAATGGATTTTCCATCTCAATTTAGTCCGCTCTACATGTCCACGAACTCTGTCAGAATAATTATTAGACACCCTGTACATCTTATATATTAGGTGTAGTAAAAAGAAATCCATTGTTTTGCATGAAATTGAATAGAAAATAATGGATTTCTTTTATTACAACTAATATATAATATATATATATAT
>NW_012130101.1:982481-990652 GCF_000143395.1 Atta cephalotes | reverse complement strand
TCGTTCGTTCGTACGTCGTACTACGTANATATATATATATATATATATATAGTAGAGAGAGAGAGAGAGAGAGAGAGAGAGAGAGAAAGTATTGAAAGAAGAGAATTAATATTCCTAATTTAATTTAATTTCCTTTTTTTGTCTCTAATTATTTCTCTAAATTTCTTCTTAATTTTTTCTCAATTTCTTTTTTAATGAATTGAAATTATTGAGAATACAGTTTTCGTAATTACAATTTGTTATTTATTATTTGTGTTTGTACAAAAAACAATTTTGCTGAAATATCTAAAAGATTTTAGTTTATAGATATAGATTTGAAAATAGTTTTGCTGAACTACCTAAATAATTACAAATAACAATAAAACCAAAATATACAATAGATGTCAAATTTAAGACGCTACAGAACTTCTACTGATTTAAACTATAAAAATAAATATAAAAGAGCCATTAAGAGAGTCGGCGCAATTAATGAACACAAAAATTCAATCAATAAATTCAACTGAAAATACATTGCTTCATAAATTGTACGTTTCCAATTGTGAGCCTTAACAGTACAAATGATAAATATATAATTACGATAGATTTATATTCTAGAAAAAAGAAATAGATCTGAATACAATTCGCTGCAGTCACAAATAAAACAAATAGTATTCTTTAATTTAAAAACGTTACAAAATAATTATAGACGGTCAAGCATAACAAATATTGCAAAAAATATTAACATTTTATCAAACTCACAACTTAAATATCCTACACAATTAATAAATATTAGTATTAAAGTTAGTATTAAAATTAGTATTAAAAAATATTAGTATTAAAAAATATTAGTATTAAAAGATTCTCAAATTTTAAAAAATTAAATAAAGAAATAACGGACAAATAAAAGTCAAGAGCAGGTTAGTAGGGCACGATTAAAATCTATTATCAATTATATTCAATTACGAGCTTCAACGTTTCTCGATTCACTTTTGAATCACCATTGGTGATCATAAATAATATCTGTTTAAAGCCCTACTTTGACAAACTTCATAATCTCCATATTCTACATAACTATTTTGATGAAATAATGTTTTACGAAATCGAACGAAGATCGAAATCGCATATACGAGTCTGAATAATCACGTTATCAGGAGTTATCATTCGCCAATTATCCGATTTATTTCGATGCTCGTCCAATTTCACGATGCCAACTGCGAAAAAACGATTAAATTCCTCATAAAGGAATCCCATTAATATCGACGTTGTCGAAACGAACAGACACGGTCGATCGCCTCTAATCGGGTCGTTGACTGTCGTTTGATCCTCGAACGAATGCGGTGAAAGTCGCGTAACGAGTAACATTAACAAGCCCCTTCCCTTTGTTGTTAAAAACAAAAAAAAAATAAAAACGTGAGTTGATCTCGAAGTACGATTTCAAGAGGCCATCAGTTATCTCGAAGATATATAACAATTCGCGAAGCGAGTCAATCGAGCACTTTGAAAATTGCAGAATATTATTTATTTAGAACGTTTTATCGTTGTTATAAATCTATATTAACTTTTTCTTTTATGCAACTTTTGAAACATATCGCGATTTTGCGATCAACTGTGCTTTCACCGAGATGTGTATGTTGCTTGTGTCCTCGCAAAAATTAATTATTAATATTATTATGTGTCATCGTTAGCCCGTGTCACACTACGCAGTAGAAATTGAAGATTGCAAATTAGATATAAGAATTCGATCAGTTAGATAATTTTAATTTTAATCCGTTTTCAATGGCAATGAAAAGGTGAATGTTAGACTAAGAATCAGTGCTATAATTAGTGCGCTGTAAATATTTAATTAAAAAAGAAATTGTATATGTATTACATAATAAAAGAATATTTTTTATTGTACAATCAAACGCCAAACATTAGTTGTAATACATGTAAAATTTATTTTTTTTGATTAAATATTTGGCGCACTTAATTACAATGCGATTCCTAGTAGCCTTCATTATTATTGCTGAAGCATAAAAAATCTAACATTTTTTAAAATTATTTAATCCGTGGTCTGATTGGCTAAGCATGAAAAGCACAATTTTGCCGAAGTATCTAAAAATTAACAAAAATAAAAATTTAATTAAAGAAAATCATTTTGTTGGATCATCATCATAATAAAACATCAATATAATAAAAAATCAATATAATAACAAATTTTGACATTCTAACAACCAGTTCGAAGATTCTACATAATTATTTTTATCCAACAAAATTATTTTCATCTGTATCTAGCTAAATATTTTTAGATACTTCATCCTTACGTAATTACATGAAATTTTCAATTCGCAATTCTTAATTATCAATGCGAAGTGTGACATGAACGGAATAGATGACGATGTCTAGATCCATATGGAATCGATCCGTTATATGATGGAGATCAGCAGCAAAATCTCCTCTATTCCTCCAGAAAACCAGATTCCTGAAGCACACGTAATCGCTGGCTTGATTTATTCCTTTCACTTTCCGATCTTCATATCCTGACGCATCTACAATACTGCGTTTCTGTTATTGTCATTGCAATGGCAAAAAAAAAATGAGAAAAAGAACAATTTTTTCCAAATTTTTGTACGAAATTCATGGTGATTCCTGTCGCGATGGCATAAAAAATGTCTATTAAAAACTCCAGTTTTATATACAGTAAAGCATTTTGTATTTATATTAAAACTAATCCTTGTTAAAACTTTTGTGTTAAATTTTTAATGAATATAATGTGATCGTGTTATTTGAATATGTGTCAAATTAATATTCAACATTTCTTTCATAGTGTTAAAATAACATAATTTATAAATAAGTGAACAAATAACAAAATTATGTAAATACTTTAAAATGTAAATTCTAAGATAAATGAATAAAATGTGTTAATTTAACATATTATAAATACTAATTTTATTGAAAAATTATACTTCCACAATTTGCTTACAAATTGTATCTCATTGTTATATTTCTTGTTAATTTTTTGCATAATTTTTGTCACTGTCTAATACATTCACTTATTCTATTGCACAAAAATTTAGGTAAACTATTTGGGATTCTAAACGCTGTTAAGCTCAATTTCACAATATATGGTAACCTTAAAGATTAAAAGTAACAAAGACACTCATGAATGAATTTCATTGATGAATCTATTGATAACCTTTAATCTTTAGGTAACTAAATAAAAATGAAAACAGGCCTTAAAGATTTCTACAATATGTTAAATTTAACACAAATTTTCAAACAATAAAAAGTGAAAAGTCAATTAAAGCTTATTGTAATTCGAAAAATACATATTTCAAATAAATTTAAATAACAAATATTCATGTACAGAAAAAAAAATTTTAATTTAACACATTTCACATCTCAAATCACTAATTTTTGTTTGTTTAATTTAATATAAGATGAAGATGTTAAAAAGTAATATTATGTAAAAAATTAATTCAAGAAGCGTAATACTTTGATACAATTTAAAAAATTTTATGTTAAATTGATACATTATAACATTAAATTTAACTAAAATTATATACTATTTTTACATTTTTAGTTTGGACAATGCCTCTGTGATATTTAACATATGCAATATATAGATTTAACAGACACATATTTACTGTTACAAACGAGAAAATAACACAAAATATTTGTACCTTTTTATATAAAAATATGTAATTATTACAGTTGTACAGAACGTATTCTTCAATAAAATTAAAATTTATAATATATTAACTCAACACACATATTTCATTTATTCTTGGAATTTATGTTTTAAAACTACATTATTTTTATGATATTTGTTTATCTATAAATTGGGTTATTTTACTGAGAAATGTTAAATTTTAATTTAATATAAAATATTCAAATAACACAATCATATTATGTTAAATTAAAACTCGAATATATTAAAAATTCAACACAAAATAAGAATGTGAACCGTTTCTAACACAAATACAAAATATTTTTTACTGTGTAGGGGGGAGGGTATATTATATTTTATCTTTTAATATAATTATTTTAAAAGATTAGTTTTAAAACGCGGAGACAAAAAGATTAGGAAAACCTCTAACAGTATTTAGAGTTTAATAGGAATTTAATTAGATCTAATTGGAGTCTAATTTTTACTGCACTCTAGTTTTATTTTTCCATAACGTGTTAGATCGAGTTTGAATCCGGAAATATGAAATGGTCATGTCAACCGGGTGATTTGCAGGATGTTTAAAACCGCTGACAGAAAGAGATAATTTTTATCCGGTAATAAATGTTAAAATACCGCAATGTTTTTGCTACACTTTTTTCTGTTCAGCGATATCGTAATATAATATGTTTACGAATAATATTTTTATTCTCCTGCACATTTCACGTGAAACATTTCGTTAAAATGACGAATAAGAAACTTTTTGCGTTTCTCATTTGTTATTTATCAAAATAAGTTCAGTGTACATCTTTGATGACAGGAAGTTTTTTGAGAAAATTATACAACAAAAACACGCTCCAATTTAACGAAAAAAAATTTTTCTAAATAAAATATTCGAAGAAATTATTTTAATTTTTTGATTTTAAGTTTTGAGTTTAAGAGATCAAGAGATCTTTAAAAGATTTAAAAAAATGTTATGTCACACTTTACATCGCATTTTTGAGAAGTTTCTGAAAATTGTAATAGATAAAACTTCAATGAAAAATGACTATCGATTAGATGTCGAATTAATGTCGAAATTAAGACTGTTGACTTATTTCGAAGATTCGAATTTTTTCGGAGCTCCAAAAAATACGTGTGAATGATGAATTCATTTAAGAAATGCTAAAAATATTGTAAATGAAAAGAATTAATTAATATATGCATATATTGAAAAAAATGTAATGTTCTTAAATAAGGAAGTTTGGAAGTATTTTTTTATATTAATTTATGTAAATAAGGAAAGATAATGCTCAATAAAACAATCCAATTAAGAAAATTTAAAAAGTAAATTTATTTTCAAATGAATGAATAAAAAATAGTAAATTAATATGAATGTTTTGACTTTACTGATTGTAAGTCTTTCTTAACATAAAACAATCATTTTAAGAAAAATCGAGAACGAAAAAAATCCTAAAATTGATGAACGTGATTATAACGTGATCTTACGTACATATTTTTTAATTTAACGGCGTAATTACGACGATAAAAACAGTTCGAAGTTTGAAGTATCAAAGCTTTTGAAATGTCGAAGCTTCGAATCTTCAAGTTCAAAGCCTTCGAAGCAAGTCATTAGCTCCAGTCGGAATTATTGATGTCGATTTGATATTAATTCGACGAATTATTTTTGGCTGGGAACATTTCTGAAGCTTTCGAGCGTAAAGAAACAATAATAATTATTATCTAAAGAAATAAAATAAGAAAAGATAATAATTATTATTGTTTCTTTATGTTCGAAAGCTTCAGATTATAATTAATTATTTTAATTTTCTTCTTTATATTAAACCGCATTATCTACAATAAAGAAAATGACATGACATTTACCTTTTGAATTCCAGATGGATTCGCCGTCAAGATTTGAGCTGGCGAAGACAGCGGAGGTGCATCGGCACGGTGCCGGTGAAATCACAGAGATGGGCGAGGTGAAGGTAACCGCGCCGAGCAGCAACGTCGCGACGTCGATGCCATCGACGACGCACCCCAGTGGCAGTGACGCGATGCCCTGCAAGAACGGCGGCTGCAAAGTCTGGAGGAACAGCCGAGTCGGAGGCAGCGAGCCGCACACCGAGAGTCCATGGCACTCGCTCAAAACCATCTTCCTGGTCTCCGTGATCGTGGCGTTCCTCCTCTGGATCATCATCTACACCCTGCTGGACCAGTATCGAATCTTGTGATCGGGATCACCCTCGCTTTAGAAATCCTGCTGTGTTCTCGCGATTGCAAATCGGCGATGAATTCTGCGGCCTCGTGATTTATGGGTGATATCAGAGCTTGATAGCGATCTCGTTGGTATTGAGATCGCGATTTGTGATCTGATCCACGTGACTTCGTGTTCTCAATTATAATCGCTAGTTTGCGGGTTCTGTGACTTCCCCCAAGTAAACCACATAATAAGAACGATTTTGCTGAAGTATCTAAATATTTAGTTACTCTCTAAAACTTTTTGAACAAACCTCACTTTTAAAGAATAAAATTTGGATCACTCTTTCTAGACTGGTTTAATTTTCAATTTTTCTCTTTGGAGAGAATACTTCAGTAAAACTGTAACTAACAGTAATGAATGATATATATATAATTTCACACTCAACAATAAAATGTAATATAACATGTGTTACACAGTAATTACATTGTTGAATGTGAAGTTGTAACGTTGATGTTACTGACGTTTACTGAGTTGTGACTTTGTGATCGCAATTTATAATTCGATGTTGAATTCTGCGACTTCTTCGTGATTTTGTGATAATCCACGATTGATATCAGGACTGGCAATCCATGCAGCGTGTTTCGCAGTTCTACGTGGTTTACTGCTATTGGGACCAATTGGAGAATGTACCATCTCTATTCTGCATCCCTAATTTTACAACGTTTGTATTACAAATCATGTTTTGCGTTGTGACGATTGCTCATCAAAACGAAATGTGAACAAATCTTTGGAGAAATTCGGAAGGAATGACCGAACGCTCAGGGAGACGTCCTCCCGGCAGCTAAAGGCTTCCATAAATCGGATTGTAATATTGTATATTTCGTACTGTTTTATAAATATTTGGCTCCTGTAAATATTCGAATAAAATACGGCATTACACAGTACATTATTAGATTATTCGATCCTTTTATTATCATACTCGAGCAGATTGCGCGCTGAGTCTGGTTGTTAAAAAATTAAAAAGTACGGCAAATCTTCTTTTTACACAGAGTTGTAAATAATACTGAGAGAGACGCGATTCTTAAGAAAGATTTTTAAAAATTGCGCGGACCTTAGTAAATCTACAAATCGTTATAGATCAAAAAATTCGTTCGCCTTCTCTTTTTATGACACTTACGTTAATCAGACAAATAAATGAACGAATGTTTTGATCAAAGCAGCTTAATGACTCCACGTTTTTTGGCCGGGATTATAATAGGCAAGGATCTCAAAACGACACATAATGTAGAGGAGAAAAGGGTAAATTAAATCACTAAAAGATATCATGGGCCACGAGAGATTATATAGACGCTTCGCGTTGTATGGTTACAGAATTCTTCGTTATTTTTCTCTTCTCTTCTCTGCTCTCGAAACAAACAAGTCCCCTTCTTCTCTACACAGTATCGCGATGAAATTGTCGTTGGTAAAAAAATATGACTGCGCACGCATGATCGAGCATGTATCTCGCGAGACAATCACACAGCAACGGGCTCAGCGAATCGCGATCCGCGGTAGACGACAACGTTATCGTTGTTGGGAACAAACGATCTGAGACAACCAGAAGCCAGCAGCCTCAGTCTCAGTCGCAATCGCAACTGCAGTTACAATTGCAGTCACAATCGCAGTCGCAACCACAACCACAGCAACAGTCGCAATCGCAATTACAATTACAATTGCAACCACAACCGCAAGTGCAGTCGCTACCGCCGTTGACGATAACAATAACGTCGTCGACGAACACACGAGATCGAGAGACGGATCCGATGCGACAGCATCCAAGCGTATGGAGATTGCGGGACAACGACGACAATAACGATGATGACGACGACGACGAGAACGAAGAGGAGCAAGTGGACAATGTGATCTATTCCTGTCCACTTTCGTATGCGGTTTTTATCGAATGAGCGAGTAACGATTGTGCGTATTTTTCAGTTCTCCGCGACGACGGAAAGACGCATGCCACCGAGGATGATCTTGGTCAGCTGGGACAGCTTTCGCACGAAGCTGTTGCTATTCCTGATCGGGTGCCTTCTCATCTGGGCCTGCGTCTTCTTTCCTCTACTCGGCACATGAACATTGACTCTTGCTCCTCCTCTTTCTCCTCGTTCTCCATTTCCTTCTTCTTTATCATTCCTCAGACGCGAAATGATGACATCGAATACACTTAAATCGATACGGCAATTCGATGCGGCGACATTCAACACGATCACACATACATACTTTCACGCGTTACATTTGCATATATATTATATATATGTGTATATATATATATATATATATGTATATATATGTATATATATATATATATATATATATATATATATA
>NW_012130101.1:952684-981626 GCF_000143395.1 Atta cephalotes | reverse complement strand
TATATATATATATATGTATATATATATATATATATATATATATATATATATATATATATATATTACGTCCAATATATATAATAACTTTACATTTTTGGTATTCAATATTTACACGTTATATACGTCTAATCATAAATATATTAATTTACGTAATGGCCTTCGCGAAGAAGTGTTAATAGCTCATCTCCGAACCATCTTAAAATTCATTTACTTCTCCTTTCTTTTCCTTTAAATAGAAATCGTACACAAAATCATTGCAAAATCTCCATGGCTTTATATATGTCTCCATGATACACACAATTTCAATATTTTCTTTTTTAAATAATTATCGACGAACGTGTGGGTTTAAGACGGCTTGAAAATGGCTCTTCGGTTGCGAGACAGAGAAGACTTGAACGAATCCGTCTCTGTCGCTCCCGTTCAAGTTCCCGCAATATTTTTTCCGCAATATTACGCAATTACTATATCGATTACTATCCTCCTTGGGATCCGGTCGCACGATCGATTTAATCAACCGCAATCCCTTGGAAAGTCCGCTGCGCACGGTCTTCGTCGCGCGATTACGCTACATTCTTATTTATGGAACACTTTCGTTGTGTTAACATATGTCGTTATATGGATGCCGTTGTTCTCTTTTTTTTTCTTACGTACTTACGGTGGTAAATATCTCTCGTTTCTAATCGTTTGCTCTAGATGAGAATATCGAGTAACGACTTAATACGGTATAGTTTCTGTACACAGGACGAGTCAACAGAAGCGGAATCTTTAAGAATCTCCCGTGAATCCGAAGACAAAAAAATATATGCAATGCAATTCGTGGTTAACTTGAATGTTTATAGATAACAAAATTATAATTAAAATATAAAAATCGAAATTAATCCACGTTTTATTTCCTTCAACAATTAATAGTAAATATACGGCACAATTTTTTTTTTCAAATTCAAAAGAAAAAAAACGTTTCATTTCCGTTGACTCAGCCTGTCTGATCTTATCAACGATTTTCGTAACGTGCACGCGATAATACGACCATAACATTTTCTATAATCGATGTCTTACAAATATAGCTTACATGTACTACTAATTTGGCATGTAACAATCGTGACTGTGCGTTTATATACGAGTAACTGATACGTCGCGATGAAGGAATTCGCGTAATATTGCAAGATCTACCGAATCCTCCTTTTTCCGCACGACGTGTCCAAATAAACTTCATTTATGAATTCTTTTTATGAAAAAACATTTCGTTCTATCTCATTCATGACTTTTAGTTATCTTAAATAATTTTTTTTTTAAATCTGTTTGAATTTCTTCTTCTTATTCCTGGATGGACTTCCAACCCACATAGAAGAATCGCAATACCACGAATAAAAAACAGAATAACGTTTAGTCTATCCATTTGAATGAAAAATTTTAAAAGAAGAGAATAAGACGATTATTGTCTAACCGTGTTCTTAAAACTTAACTTACATGTCTCGACTTCGCATGTAATTCCAAGAGAATATTCCAACTTTTCATCAAGAGAAAATGAACTCTGTTATAGATTGCACAAAGAATTCATAAGCCGGACATGTCATGGAACATCTTGCGTACATTACGCTGTTAGTCACGCGATGGTAATCGATGGGATAAGTTTCCGAAGTGTCTAAATCGTATTTCTAATAACTCGGAATAAATACAAGTGATGATGGATATGATTCGTGTGAAAAACGCCTCGATCAATCGAACGAAATTATCGAGTACGCAAGAAAAGTTAATTAAAATATCGCGGAGCAAGAGTAAATGCATCTGGAATGCCACGATAGTATCTATTACACGAGAGTAACCGAGCAAAATTAAACCGGTATGTTCAACAGAATAAAAATCAAGAGTGTGTTCTCATATAATCTCTCTCTCTCCTTCAACGTAACTTAATTAATTGTTCTGTTATACGAAAAAGTGATAAAATTTCACGACTATAAAACAATGGAAAACGAACTACAATATAGCGAGAATAAATAAATCTTTGTACGTGTATATGTATATGTGTATTGTGTGTTACTACGCAATTTTGCGCGAGGAAGATATTTCGAGTTCGATACTCCTGAGCGTCGTTATTAAAATTTAAAAAAAAAAGGATCTTATATATATTCGCGAACGAGATAAATTTGATATTTCCTAAACGTCGAACATTAGGATAAAATCGTCGTTCAGGTTTGTGACTACGTATAATATTTGGAGTAACAATCAACGCGAAAAACGTATTTCACGCGCGAGAAATGTAATACCGTTCCGATATTCCTGAAAGCGTCGAGTTAGATTATAATAAAATAAAAAAATAAAAATTAAAGTCGTTTATATTCGCGGCTTGTACGTCAGAGTGACGTGAAACGTTTTCACGTCCATCTCCGTGCAATCCTGCGGCCCAATGACACCGTCGCCACTGGTGCGCGATGGCACACGCGTCTCTTTGCTCGCGTGCTCCTCGAAGATATCGTTATGGCTGCTGTCCATCATCTTCTCGGCCGTTGGCTGCTGCTGATCCGCTGCCATTACACGCACGATCTTCACGTTCTTGATCGTCTCCAGGGAACGCGACTTGGACGCTTCCGTCACCATCGCCGCCGCGGCCGCTGTAGCCGAGCGGCCAGCTCCTTTAGTGCCGTTCTCTTTGTTGCGACGAGACGAGTTGCGATGCCAACGTTGCTTTTCCCTGGAGCAAGTTCTCCGAAGACTCGGCCGCTTCACCGATTCCGCACTGGCGCTCAAACCCGTAGCTGTATTCAAAAAGACTTCATTAAATAAAGATTCAAGGACAAAAGTTGCTTTCCTTTTAAGAGACAGTCGATACAAATTTCGTTCTATCCTTCTTGCCATTCAATAAATAACAATAAAGAAATTATATTAATAGTGTTTCCTAAAAGAAAAGCAGCCAGAAACAGGTGTTTGATGATATTCGAATATTTAAGAAACCAGAAAAGAAAAAGGTTGATGCAAGCCAAAATATAAAGAACTTTAACTTATGTAGATAAATATTAGGAATGGGAAAAAAATTCGTGGCGTTCGTTACGTTACGTAGTACGTAACGTACGGTAACGACGTACGTACTACTACTACTACTACTACTAATATATAATAATAATAATAATAATATATTACTTCTCTCTCTCTCTCTCTCTCTCTCTCTCTCTCTCTCTCTCTCTCTCTCTCTCTAAAAATATATATATAAAAAAATATATATATATAAAATAATCTGATAAGAAAATATGATAAGAAAATATGAGATTAAAGAGCAAAAATATCAAACTCGTATCAATCTTCTTCTTTCTAATCAAAGGAGACTCTCAAATCATGTGGTTGTTTACCTATATTGCCAGAGGAAGACCGATTGGAACCTCGTAAAATGTGTATCGCCGATGGATCACTGTCCGAGGCAACTACAGGCGTGAGAAACCATTCAGATCTAGTTCGCATTCGTGCGGCTTGCCTCTCATGAACCTGCGGTGGCAACGATAACATTTATTAGTTCAATTGTCTGTTTGTCTTCATTGAGACACGATCGTCTTACCTGCGGCAGGTAACTGAGACTCTTGGTGCTCTCGGCATAGCGATTCACCGCGCGAAGCTCTTCCAGCGTCATACCCATTGTCCCATGCTTAGAATGTTGACTACCGTTACTAGATGAACGACTAGGTGCCTGTAATAATATAATCTATTTTCTATGCTGCTTCAAATATTTCTTGTATTACGATTGCGACGTAATACGAGACTATAATTGCGATTTCTTATCAATAGATGCGTTTATACCTGGAACAAGCCGTTTTCCTCTAAGCTCACCGAGAGACGCGTGTAACTCTCGAGTAATGTGTTCTCTGGAATCATGCCTAATGATGATGCGAGATTCACGGTCTCCGGCACGTGAATCAACGCCGGAGTTGACTGCGATTCTTCTTGGTGCGACATACCTATATATATAGTGTGAATTAAAAATTATTCCGATATTGTATAGAGATACTTAGAATCTTTTTGTTGTTATTTAATGTTAGATTAGATTAATAGGAATGAAAATATATTCCCCTTTTCTCATGCTATATAAAATCTTAGCCAAAAATATTAGGCACTTTAATAACTATTAAATAAAAATTTTAACTAAAAAATTAATTTATGGAATTTACTGTAAATTATTTTTTTGTTTCAAGAATCCTTTAAACTTGTAAATAATGATAACAATCAATAGATGACAATGTAAATAAAAGAATTCCTAATGGATGAGAAAAATATTAGTGTCTAATATTTTTTACCAAAATTGTATACTCGTTTTAAATTATTATTGAGTTAAATTATTAATTATTTTTTCCCTAAAAGAGAGATAAAAGAAAAATCTTTTTTATCGAATACGAGATGCGTTATAGAAAAAATGATGGCGCAAGAAAAAAAACATGATTCTTGTTTCTGATGTCACGATACAATGATTATAGCCAATATGTTACAGCAATAGTAGAGAATCTAAATGCTCAATTCAATGAGATCAGATTCACTTACATTCTAAATTCAACTTCAATCCCCATTTTTCGCACTCGTATTGCAACCACGATTTTTCAGCCTCCAGCGACAGCTGTCCTAAAATTCATATACTCAAATCGTACACGCGCGATTAAATCGTCGTAAATAAAAATGTGCGCGCATACTTACTCGATACGAGAGTGTCCGGCGGATATCGGAAACTAAAGATCCAATCTTCTTCCACTTTTAATATCCGGCCGGTTATACGCGCGTAATACTCGTAATTATCCCTTCCGAACAGATTGGAAACACCGAAATTGTCTATCATGAACTTGGTAATACGAGTGGCAATCTGAAAATAAATCGACCATTAATGACAAATAATATTGAAATCCTCGAAAGAATTTCGATACTTTTACAATAAATTTTTCTCGAGCGACAATAAATTTTTCAATTCGCAGAGTGACATTCTTAAAAATTTGTGTTTATAAAAGATGAGTGCTTTTCAGCAAGAGATACCATTGACAGAATTATGACAATCTTGTTTGCTAATATTAAACAAAAATAAGATTCACTGTATTACACTTTTTCTCTCCTACTAGAAAACATCCAGTACAAAAATAAAGAAAAAAGAATAAAAAGAAAAATATAAAATACAGCAATTATACAAAGATTATTTTCTTTCAGTTTAAATTAAATTATACAGAATAATTTTTAATGCTCGGATTAAAGTATATTAATTGATATTAATGATTTTAAAAAATAACAATAGCTGGTGGGAAACGAAATTATCCGAGCATGATAATAATAAAGATCAGATTTCGCGTCAAGTACCTTAAATCTGAGAACATCCTCCATCTTAGCAGTCTTGCCGTCACTGACGCAACTATGAAAGAACGAAGGTGCAACGGACACCCCCAAGGCCTCGCTGGTCATCCCCGTGTGCGCTCGCTCACAATTTACTGCTACTATCCTGAATGTTCCAAACAGCAGTACCAGTAACCGTTGTGTGTATATCGGCATGGAGGTAATTAATCTGCGCAGCGTAATTTCCTTTGTAAAGCCAACTAGTCTCGAGAATATAGTGAGAGTGTAAAGAAATCATCACCTGTGTATCTGGTCCCGTTGTTGTTCTACACTATCTAGCTGGATTATGGTAAACAGTTGTTGCTCCGTCTCTTTACCGAATATTCCACCGGGTATCTTGCGCAAAAACTTTTTTAGAACGCTGGCTATCGTGTAATCACTGAAATTGTCCATGTTGACCAGATGTCCGGTTTGCAAGAAGTGTACCAGTTTCTTCATGTTACCCTGGTGACCAGGTGCCCGAAAGATATCTTTTCTGAGTGGAGCTTCCTTATTTAGTTTCAATATAAGGACCTGGAATAAGGGGACGTTATTATTGTAATTGTATATATTTGTATATTCACATATGAATATTACTAAGTATCAAGATTCATTTTAACCGAAAATGGCTTTCTTCTCTCTCATTTAAAATCTATCTATTTAAACTATTATTATTACTTTATAATTCTAAGAGTTTTAATTTTCCGTCTACAATTTCGATTTTTTTTCAAATTTCTTTACTCTTAGCTTTCAAAAAATGTGGAAAAATACAGGATTACTTTTCAACATTTCTATTATCAAATGAATTTCTTAATTATTTTAAAGATATCTCAACCCTTCTTTATTTCGTAGAAAGAGTGAAATTGTGCGAAAAAAATAAAAATATATAAACTCTTTTCTCGCGCTACATATAATTGTTATCAATTATTACTAATTGTAAATTAAATTATTTTGTTTCCAAAGGATATATATAAGAAAAACTTTTTTAATACAAGATACATTGCAAAGGATTAAAATATAATATAAGTTTCATAATCGTTATTTACCAGTAACGGGCCAGGAATATCATTTTTGCACACTTCGTTCAAGGGTGCACCAAACTTGACCCTGCAAAAAGAAAGCAAAAATTTGCAAACGTTATTTTCTCAGCTGGGAATACTGTCGGATTCGATTCCGACGAAACAATAGCGGGAAAATCGCATGAACTCTGAATGTAATAATCCAGCCTAAAACGAATTTCTCTAAAATAGGCACGGGAAAATATGTATGTTGAATTGGAGGCGTCACAGCGTAGGTGGTGCGTTTCATTGTTTGTTACACAAAATTGCGCTACTAGATATCGTTACTCTGGATTCGCTAAACGAGTGCTTTCAGCACTATTAACACAATGAATCTCCAAGTTGTCAATGCATATTAGTAACATACGATATACTTAATCTTCGCAAACTCTGCGATTACTTACAAATGCTACCACGTATCTCCTCAGAACATCAAACATATAACGCAGAGTGCTGACAATATTTGCTCGACATATCGTTAAATATCAATTATCACATCTGTGAAAAAATTTAAAAGATCTTTATTATCCCGATTAATTTCCTTATCGACATGCTGTCTCACTATGCTTTATCTATATACTAAGTTAATGATCATCTACAAGAAATTGATTGTCTAACTGTATAAACAATTGATTTAAATTCACGATTATGTAAATACAATTTATAATCAGATTTATGCTTTCTACTTATTGTTAAAAGTATTGCAATTAAAATTTTTAAAAAATATATATTCGAATTTATGTTCCTCTTTCTAATTAATACACAATCATAAAAAATTGATATTATTTTTTTCAATCATATGTTACTGTAAATATTATATCACAACTAATAAATTATATAATAACCTCTTTCCTTTTTCCCAAAAAGTATATTTATGATTTAAATTAACAATTATATAAATTTTTTACAATCAGACGAGTCACGTCTTCTACTCTTTATCAAAGATATACATTGTAACCAAGATTTCCTGAAAATTTATATTCGATAAGAAATTGGTATACATTATTTTTTTAAATGATTTATTGCTGTATATATCTATTATGTTACAGCCAATGAATTGTATATTTACCTCTTTTCTTATGACTTTCCAAAAAAAATACAAATCTATACAAAGTTTCTATACACATGTGTATATAAATACAAGAAAAAGGCAGTTAATTTTAAAATAACACTTTCTAAAGATAAAATATTGATTAATAAGCGACTGAAGGGTAACCATATTATTTTCGTAAAACGATATACTAACTTTTCCAGGCGTCTCGGGTGCGGAGGCTCTGAGGAGGGATGTCCGCAGCTAGTTACAACATTTCCTAACGTAGCAGCGCGTCGATGCATTCTCTCTGTCCAGCTGCTCATTGTACAAAATCTAATGGCAATGACATGCGAGCACTATTCACTCTGGCTCTTCGCTTCTTCCAGCAAAAACGTCACGATCTCCTTCCAAACTCTGATCTTCCGTGCCTCCTTCAATTCAGTCGCTGAAAGCACACATCATAAGATTTTTCCTGCTCTCAGTTTTTAATTTCTGATGCAAATATGTACTACGTTATGACTTAGAAATTGATTTCCATTGTATATATCCTTATTGTATATCGATCACTTATAAAGATAACTTTGAATTCGACCTCTTCACTCTGATTTATTATCATCGATATTCTCGAAACTTCCTAACTCAAGAATGTCGTGCAATTTTACCAACGTTAATACATGAGCTTACTTAAATAAAACAGGTTTGATGAATAAAATTTCACTAATGCATAAAGGAAATTCCATTAAATAGAGAAATATAATTACATTATTTCTGTATTGTCTGCCGTGAAAAAAGCATTGATACTAAGAAGTCAGTCTGATAGAATATCATTTAATTAAATTTAAAAAAAATAGAATCTTAGATACAGATCGAAATGATTTCGACAATTTGATCTTAGCAACTAGTGATTCATCAATGTGGGAATTATCGGAAAGAAAGAAAAAACTATGAAAGCAAGAAGGAAGAGAATGAATGTAATGTCCACTTCTATCGATGTAAATTAACTTGAATCTTGGATAACTTTAAATTTACTTATCTTTTTCTAATTCTAAGAATTAGAAAAGATAAAGATAAAGAGTAAGCTAAACTCAGATTAAAATTAATGTACATTTATAAAAATGATTCTAATTTTTATTGTTAGAACTGGAGAAAAATAAAAAGTTAAACCAAGCTAAAGTTAAAATTAAAGTTATCTTAACATAGATTTACTTTAATATCAATATAACTTATTTGTTATCTTTTCCTAGTTCTGAGAATCAGAAAGACATATGTCCATTTCTATATCAATAGAGTATCTTTAATCTCAGTTTAATTTCCTGTTTATCTTGTTCTGATTCTTAGAATTAGAAAAGATAAAGAATAAAGTAATTGAGATCGAAGTTAATCTACATTACAGAAACAAACGTAATTCTAAACAAAATAAAAACAAAAGGTAAGTCAATGTTGGTCCAACTAACTTTTCATCTTTTCCTAGTTTTAAAAATTAGAAAAAGAAGAAAAGTAAATTAAACCCAGAATAAAAATCTATATTGATAGAAATGGATATTCATCTTTTTTTAATATCTATTTCTACCAATGTAGATCAACTATAATCTTGGATTAACTCCTTTTCTAGTTCCAAATATTAGAAGAGAATAAAAAGTAAATTAAATCAAGAATTAAAGTTGATCTACATAAATCAAGAGAAATGAATACAATTCTTGTAGCTAGAAAAAGAATGAAGTTAGTCGAACAGAGATTAAATTAAAATTACATTACATTGATAGAGACATAATTCACAAAATTAGAAAAAGGCAACAAGTTAAACTGACATTAAAATTCATTAAACACAGAAAGAAAGACAAGGTATAAAATACAATCCCGACAATCGTGTCGACAGTATGAGAGCCGGGAAGGGAAAGGGTGAGGGAGAGGGAGAGGAAGAGGAAATCTCACCGAGGCACGGAGCGACGACGGTGAAATCCCCTCGCCGTCGAACGTCGGACGTCGAGTCGAGTGAGCGCCGCGAGCGTTTCGCGGTCAGGTTAACCTAATCACGCGCGGAGACGAGGCAGCCGCGGGCGGACGACATCGCGCGGGGCGGGAACGACGGGGGAACAAGAAACGGACACGGCGGAGATGGTCGCTCCCGCACGCATCAGCGCGGCCGCGTCTACGTTTCCATGGAAATGTCGCGGCCGCGGTGCCGGAGCAGCATCGTCTCGGCCGTGCCACGCCACGTTACGCCCACGTCACTGGGCACGCCAGGACTCCAGAACACGGCACACCGACCGACCACACGTGTCTCTTCCTCGTCGGGGAGAGGGAGAGGGGGAAGAGAAGGAGGAAGAGGAGGAAAAGGAGGAGGAGGAGGCCACCCTCGTCACACGGTGTCGACGACGTGCGAACGGCGGCCGCCAGCGGGCCAGGAGGAGGGCATCACTTCTCACGTAACTGCCACGGCCCGCACACCACCGCCCGTAGCAGCAGCTATCATCGCAAAAAATCAATATGGTTCCCCCCTGGATAGCCTGAACTACCTCGACTGCCTCGACTGGCTCGACTGGATGGTGGACACACTGACGGACGGACGGATGGATTAATGGCAAATTCACATGGCGCTCTGATGGCCATTGGCTGTGTTCAGCAGATTTAATAATTGAGTGAGCGCTCCAAACTTCTTGCACGATTCACTTTTCTTCCTTTTCTCTCTATGTTGGAGAAAAAGAGAGAAAAGATGAATGGTGCAAGAACTTTAGTTAAAAAGAACAGACTTAAGTATTTAAAACTGTGAGGAGAGATGGAATTTTGCGCGGTAAATAATTGAAAACCTAACCTAACCTCAATTATTGTTTACTGTTTGCCACAATGTTGTTCGTGCCTGTCGTTTTTAACAACACATTTGTTTTTTATATCATGAAATGCTTTTTGCGTCAAATTGACTTTATGCACACGACAGCGATGATTTTTTGTTGCAAATATTTATTATAAATAAATAAAAGGACCAAAATTAATGAAATCTATTTTGTCAGGATAAAACGTGACAGAACATGACAACACGTATATACATGCATGTAGTTTGCATAAACTACATTGAAATTAACGGTTTGAAAACCGTAAATTTAGCGTGACTGGAAATTCAAGTAAGCGCTTTTTTATTATCTTGCATTTTCTTATAATTGTTTCAGCTCCTAAAAGATATTATTTTAAAAAATCATGTTCCTTATTTTCATTTGCAAAACAACATAATAAGAACTCATTAAAATCGGAGCAAGACACTTCTATGTGTTTCCTTGTGAAAAATATATTAAATTTAAATATTTATTTAAATAGTATATACTATTTAAATAATAATAATACCAACTAAACTAATTATTTACTCAATAAAAAAAGTGATAATTGAATTAATTAATAGTTCTTGTACTAAACAAATGTATCTTTATATTCAATAAATATTTCGTTGGTTATTCAAACAAATATTTTATTAAAATTTAATACATTTTTTCACCGCGTGTATTAAAATTTTATTTTTTTAAATTTTGTTTCTGTTCTTCTTAATTCATTTAACTTTGTGATAATTAAATTAATTTTCTTATTTTCTTTCTTATTCTCAGCAATATTGTATATATGCCATATGCTGGACAAGATTAAGATAAATTTTTACAAAAAAAATTATTAAGTTAAAAGAAATTTATATGTTAATAAGAATAACAAAAAGAAGATGATGGAAAATAACAGCAGAGAGCAGGGATTTAAAAGAGGATTGGAAGCAGATAAGATCCTTGGTTCGGCAGATGACAATGGAAAACTGATGTACTTGATACAATGGTAGGTAATAAATCTTATGTACTTGTGTTATTATTATTAATATTATGTCCCAGGTAGTCCCAAAATAATACAATGAAGATGATAGAAAGTTAAAGTTATTTTAGGAAAAAATTATATATTAATTAATGATGCCATTCAATACACTTTTTGATGATTTAATGATAAATTCTTGACATGATAATAATTTTTAAGTGATTTTTTTAGTTAAAAAATACAAGATTATAGTAAGATCAAAATACCAGTTAAGTTCAACTCATTTTGAAAAAAAAATCATAATAATGTCATTTGATATATTTTTGACAATAATTTTTTGACAAATTTATGACATGATTTTTAACTAATTTTTTAATTAAAAAACGATCATTTAAAAATTATGTCAAAAATTCATCATACAATCGTCGTAAAAAGTATATCGAATGACATTCTGATTTTTTTTTTAATGACTTCTATTTGATGTTATCTTGATCTTATTATAATTTTATATTGTACTTGGATTCCTTGATGATCAAGTTGATAAAGCATCCGAACACAATGAGAGAAATCCAGATTTGAATCCTGACTATAGTGATTTTTTTATAATAAATTTTTTACAGTGTTAAAAGATGCTCATTCAGTAATAGACTTCAGTAATATTAAATTAAAAAAGACTTCAGTAATATTAAATTGCTTGTGGTATTATATAGTTCAGCCAATATAGAATTGCGTGTCAAGCCGACAAATAATCAGCATTGGCTGGAAATTGTAAAAATTCACATAATTATGTTTAGGCATAAAACTTCATCTTGACCAAATGAGAGCCTTCAATCATTTGTGTTGATATATTTATTTCTAACATTTAATGTACATTCGGAAATACAAAAAAAGAATTTAAATGAAAATAATTTATAAACAATTGAAGCCGATTGACGAGTAAGAATAATTTTGTTTGTGCAGGAAAGGAACAGATGCAGTCGACATGGTGTCTGCCAATGAAGCCAATGCCAAATGTCCTCAAATTGTTATCCGATTTTATGAGGACAGAATGACCTGGAATAAGGCAAAAATAAAAGCGTAAAATATTTCATGAATTTCCTTGAAATGGGAGGCTGGATCTCTATATATTTTAAGAAAATTGTCTTTTATTGTGATCTCTTGATGCGGTCAAAATCTTATTACAAGTGCTTTGAAGCACTTTACTAATTAGCTAATCAAATAATCCTTCATTGCATTTGTAGTATCATGTTAACCGTTTTCTATGTAAATGTATTATAGATATTCTTAAGTTATAACTTTTATTGAAATGAATCTATATCTTTTTTTATTATTGTTCATTTAATATATTTCCTTCAGTCTCTATACTTGACTCTTTAACAAAATATCAATTTTTTTAAATTGTTTGTCTGTTCTTTATTTTGCAATATTTTCCATTTGTTTTTTTTATCCACAATTTCTGAGCAGAAAAAAATTAATATCACAAAAGTTTGTCTGATTATCCCAAATATGTTTCAAAAATTTTTTGAAAAAGAATATTTTCTGATAAAAAAAATATAATATACGAGATAACTAAAATGGAGTTGAATCTTTGTGCATATCTTAAGTGCAATAAAAAAATAAAATATATAATTGAAAAGATTTATTTCAAGTATTTATGAATCCACATTCATCATCATTAGGTGGTAAATTTAATTCCTGCCGTTTTTTCGTTTCTAAAATTGATTTATTTCAAAGTGAAGATAAATGAATATCTTAATCAAAATAATTTTCCCCATTTTCTATTATTTTTTCCCGACAACAGGACAATCCCACGACGGTAGAATGCGATGTCTTTCGAAGATCCATTCATCCATTTTTGGACTTCTTCAACTGGAGAAGTGTATCCATAAGTGCGTGTTGCATTGATGGGAAGATTGATGGTAATCCGACGGTGCCAAGTTTGGAAAGTATGCTGGATGTGGGAGGATTTTCAAATTATAAAAGTGTCTGTTTTACTTTCCGCAACATATGATCAAGTGTTATTATGCAACAAAATGACTGCGTTGATTGTGGATGATCTTTTTTCCATCAATTCATTACTCAATTAACGTAATTGCCGTTGATCAGCTGTAACGGTTTCATTCAGACAATAGCTAATACAGCACATCCTCCTGATCCCATCAAATGCAGAGCAGTTCTTAGGCCTGCAAATATTCTTCGGTGTTGAAGTAGATGGTTGGGGCTTACCCCTAATTTCCTCCACTTAGGATTAAATAAATTCATTTATTATCGCCAGTCACAATGCGCCACAAAAAACTCTCTTTTCTTTGCCTGACAAGCAAAGAAGTCATGACAGACAAACGATTCAAAATGGCATTTTTTGATAACTCATGTGGTAGCTATCTTTATGAATTTTTTCCAAGACATGCAAGCATTTTGAGACGGCCATTCGAATGACATTTAACGCAATCGATAACTCTAAAACCGTTTGACTTGACTTCTCATCGAGCAATTTTTGCAGCTCGACATCTTCAAATTTTTTTGGCGGTCCGAGACGTTCTTTGTCTCTCACATCAAAATCACATTTCGAAAGCATTAAAATCAAACTCTATATGTTGTTTCCGATAGTTTCATCACTATATACTTCAGATAATAAGCGATGCGCTTCAGTTGCAGTTTTCTTGAAGTCGAAGTAGTGAAAAAGCTTATTTTGAAAAAATAGCTTATCGTGGTTCATTTTCAATCAATTGGAAAATCTTGCGTTGAGAAATTTAACCTGTGAAGATTTAAGGACTGAATAACTTTCAGTGATGTCTGAACTAAAAGACACACGACTTCACCATCGAAACTCGCCAACGTTGGAGCCAATACCCTCTAGTAGTGAGCGACAGGAATTAAGTTTACCACCTAATATTAGACCAGCTATACATCTTCAAATAAACTGATCAAGTATGCATGCGCAAGTAGTTTATACAAATTTATTGGAACATATATGAGACAAAAATTTTAGTTTGATCAAAATCTATCTATCCCACTCTTGACATTATTTGTCACCTACCACAATATTTCCATTCAATCCCAGTCAGAAATGTTAATGAAATCGATATCGAATCGATTCGATGTCATTCGATATCATTTCTGATTTCTGGGATATTTAATTTCATTTAATAAAAGAGCCAGTTAGAATTTATATCTATATACATATTAATGTAGCTTTATACACATTTCGAATTTATGAATATATATAGAAATATTAAATTATATATAATATATATAATTTAATTAATATATATAATAATAGATATAATTTAATACAAAATGTTGCACATATTATATATATATATATATATATATATATATTTATATATACGGGATCTTTCAAAATTCGTGCCCGCGAAGTACAAGACGTCATACTTTTATGCTAAAAGAAATAACATTTTCCTTTTGCAAAATTGCATCTAACAAATAATTTTTGTAGGAGAGCAAATTGAAATTACGAATAAACGCAAAAATTATTTATCAAATGTAATTTACTACAAGAAAGAGTTGTTCATTTTAACACAAAAAACAACTTTTTTCTTTAACAAAATTACGTCCGATAAATAATTTTTGCAAGAGAGTAGGTTGAAGTTAACAAATAAGCACAAAAATTATTTATCTGACGCAATTTTGTTAAAGAAAAAAGTTTGTTTTAACAGAAAGTATCACATTTTGTACTTCGCGGGCATGAATTTTGAAACATATATATAGAATAAACATAGTATGTAGAACAACAAACGCTGCAACGAGCACTGATTAGTGAAAAGCCGGTTGTGAGAATAAAATTTATCTCCATCACTCGTTTAATTTTCACCAATTAGTATTTGGTGTCAAAGCACCTTATCTGTATTATACCCGTATTCATAGTCAGGCCTTATATTTAAGGCTTCCTTAAATTTATCTTCAGATGTATGAATTATTTCATTGGTTGCTGAGCATCTAAAGCTATTTAAGGAAGTCTTAAATATAAGGTCTGACTATGAATACGGGCATTAGAGTCCTATATATGAAAGACTTTAATCTGTATGATGATCTGGGCTTTAGCGTGGTGAAATAGAGATAAAGCATTGCACATGATGGACTGAAAATGGGGCAAATTTCGACCAATCAAACACTATCGGTATTGCATGACATTTCAAGATCATATTAGTCATGAAATTACCTACAAATCAAGAATAGGGCACACGTCATTGATAGGCATGCCGCTAATTTTAAAATAGATTTATGCGATATGAAATAAAAAGATTATGTTTCAATTAAATAAATTCTTCAATTAAATAAATAATTTAATAAATTATACATTTGAAAATAACATCTCACATAGCAATGTATTTCCTTAAAATATCTTAATTTGATCAGATTGATCTCATTCTGAGCCAAAACAAATCATTCATACAATATTACCTCAGAGTCCCTATTCTTGAAAAGTATCATATTCTTGAAAAACATAGCAAGTATCACATATGAAAAACTAGGAATGTACTATAGTAACGTATATTATAGCATAATTTTTCGTATGTAATATTTTTCAAAAATAGAAACCTAGAACATTTCTAATTATTGTATTAATATAAAACGTCTCTAGAATATCGTATTTTGATCCGATAAAATTTTGATCATTTATATTGATAAATTGAATTTTTCAGCTTTTGACACATATATATCATATACATTTATATATTTTACGTATATTATAGAAATATATTTTTATAATTTAATTGTTAATTTTTTAAATGTGAGATATTTACATAAATATCCTACATAGCATATTGAAAACTACCCTTTGTTTCGGGAAGTATTTAATCATATTTATTTTTATATTATTAATTTGACAGTTGCAGCTATAGCTTATTTTTTTTTGTTATACATAATTTATTTTTAAATAGGTACATGAGTTATTTATTAATTGACAAAGCAAAAGGAGTTTTCAATATATTTTACAAAATCGGTTTTATCGATTGTAAGTACTGTTTTAATGATCAAAATTTTTCATTTTACTAATTAAACTAACTATGAATAACTCTATTCAAAAAAAGTATTTTTAGTGGCTCCATGAGCATTTTGATCAAACTAAGACCGGTATTCATAGTCGAGTCTTATTTCAAGACCGTCTTAAGTAATGTTTTAAGATGCTAATACTTTTGATTGATTCATGACTTTTTAAAATCGTACTTTAAGACGGTCTTGAATATAAATTCTATCTGTGAATATCGGCCTAAAAGTAATGACGAATTTCATTCGCATATGCCTTCTTATAGGAATTCGTGTCATTTTCTCCTTACAGAGAACTAGAGCACTATCTCTAACAGCACAAAGTCGACTCTGAGTCGACTATAGCTTCTAGACGTCTGAAAAATGGACATCCGTAAGTCGACTAGGAGACGATTTGGAAACATCTCTAAGTTATACAATGTCCCTCTTTAAAGATGACTGTAAGCCGACTTTAAGTCAACTATTCTAGGCTGTGTGTAGATTCGATTCATGCCCATAACGCTCATGAACAACATTCATCCTTGTTTAATTACAGTTAAACAACAAGGCTGAAATGATTCCACATTTAAGTGAGCATAAATCGCTAGACATCCTAAAGTCGATATTGGAAGGATGTCTGTATAAAGTCGACTTACAGTCGACTCTAAAGGCCTGACTTAGCAAAGTCAACTTGCAATCAATATATCGATGTTTGCGCTGTAGGGATAATATAGGTACGCAATCCTTTTTCCACTCTTTGTACTCTCTACAATCTTCTCTTTTTTCCCTTCAATCTCCTTATACTCGTATTCATAGTCAGGTCTTATATTTAAGGCTTCCTTAAATTTATCTTTAGATACTCTATGAATTATTTTATTGGCTGTTGAGTATCTAAAGATAAATTTAAGGAAGCCTTAAGTACAAAATCTGACTATGAATACGGGCATTAGTTTAGCGACGGAGAGAGAGCAAGGAATTGAGGAAAGGAGCAAGAGAGTGAGAAAAAGACTAAAAATAGCGGATGCAAATATTCATATCAGAGAGAAACCTGAGAGAGGACATGATGACTCAAAACCTGTAACCGCAAAATGCTGCTGCGCACTACTGCCCTTTAACAAAGTGGATGTACTATATAGCAACGTCCACTTTTCTTATGGTATTAAATAACGTACATAATAAAAAATGAATGATGTATCCTAAGAGAAATGGAAGAAGGGAACAACGAAATCACCGAGATACTATTAAAGATCGACATCCTTACGAGAGTTTGCGTTCTTGAGAATATTGAAATGATTAAGAGTTAAAAACTGATAATATTGTATTAATTTTATGATTTATTAGTTTGGTAGATGTATTTATGCATTTAGAACTCAACAATACTCGATTTTTCTTTAAAATTATGATTTCAGTTTTATTATCATCAAAGTTTGATTATCAACAGAGATGATAACTGCAGAGAAAAAATTGTAATTTTTCTGCAATATATAGGATATTATAACTTTACAAGTATGCACATTTATTTATGGAACATTTATATAATAAAAAATCATGAATTTAATAATGCAAAGCCAAATTATATCAATAATAGCAAATTTATATCAATTGTCGATAATGTCAGCGTTCTTCAATTACTTTCGGGTCCTTCGGGGTCCTTTTTATACCGCCGAAAATTTGCCCAGGATTGATTATGACGGTCTTTAATAGTATCTCGTGACGAAATGGAGAGGTGAGTGTTGTGGCTCTCCTACAAAATATTGTTCATCATTCTGTTATTATTGATGAATCTGTGTCGCATAATTATGTCACACATAATGAACAAGATGTCCACCAAACGGGACTTCCAAAAACATGGGCTGGAATAATCGTTGATAAAAAAAGCTTACTCTTCTATCGAGCTGGATTTCCATTATTAAAAAAGAATGGATAATGTGGACTTGCTGGTCAGAAGACTTGACTTACTGCATGTGTTTTTATTAGAGAGAAATATGACATTTCGTTCCAAAAAATATCCATCTCACACTGTAAGACTATACATTGTGTATCATATCCTGTTCCATTTTAAATGTACATAATCATTGCAGGTTTTTATTAGAGACAGAGAAATCAATTTTCCTAATGGGAAAATTAAACATGTAAACGACATCCAGAATCTTCTTCAAAAAGTTTCAAATATTTATCCATATAAAAAAGTCGTCAGTGAAATTTGGTATATATTTGTTCATATTTATGTAATTAGTACCATGTATATGATATTCTTTCAATTTCATTTCACTAATCCTTTATGAGCGATCTGAGCCTTTATTTTTGAAAAGAAACATTTGAAAAACTAGGGAAATACTATAATTTATGTGATATATATACTATAGTATTTCTCTAGTTTCTCATATATGTTTATTTTCAAGAATAAGAACCCTGGAATTTTTCCATTGATTGAAACATGTAATGAATGAAAATCCGATAAACGTAACATTATTTATCTTACATTTTTTAGTGTTGAAAGCTGTCTTGGATATATTTCGAAAGATTGCACAGTACGTGATATACAGCGCGAAAAATGTGCTTCGTGTGTCAAACACAAAAATTGTGTAAGGATCACAAGTCAATGAAGCTAACACCAATGCACAGATTATCAAAACAAAGCAAAACTTTACGTATGCGGTACAAAAATACTAGATTTTGGAAGAAGGAACACATTATAAAATATCCGATATTGAATATACATTTGACAGGGAACATGTGCTTTAAAGTGGTCCATGTTTCTCAACTTCGAATTTTTTCTACCGCATCTCTCAAAATGGTTCCAATCTACATTTTTTTCAAGAGCAAAAATGGATCACCCTATTGTGCTTAGCACTTGTACTAGTTTAATTTTTTTTAGAGTTACTACGATTGAAAAAGGAAGTAGAAAGTTTAAGGATTGAATGAAACAAATACATAGACAGTAGAAGAAGCTGTCGAAATTATCTGTTTAATGAACCTTGTTTAATGAATAACTATCTGCTGCTTTGCAACATCCAAAGTAAAGAATATTAAAGGCGATACACGACCCAATGATATGAATGTATGAATGCTTATTGTTGCGAATTAAAAGCGTAAAGACATATAAGCATCTCAGAAGTGACAACATACTTACTTTTATAAATACATTAAATCGATATATTAAAGCGATAAAAGGATGCTATGGTTTCCAGGAAAATATTTTTAAAAGAAAAAAGTGCGAAAATGGAATCTGTTGTACGTGGTATGTTAAGTCTGCTTAATTACTAACATCCTTAACGTTATGTAATGAAACATTTTTTTATTGATTGTATTTGAATATTACATATTTTACTGTTAGACGAAATGAAAGTTTCTAAGACGCTCGCTTTCAATCTTAAAATTGAAGATTTTTACCAATTTGGAGAAATAAATAAAATACCAAGCTAGAAAAAAGGAGACCACACTGGTTTTTATGTTTCAACCTATTAAAGGCAAATGAATGCAAACACAATTGGAATGCTTCCTTAGTTCAAGAAGCACATCTGGTACAGTCTTGCAATCTAACTTATTATGGAGTCATCATTCTTATAGAGAAATCAGACTTTAAAGTTGATGCAGTTACATTAAATGGCGCATCTTGGAATCATTCTATGTGGGATAAGTTTGGAGTTACGAAAATAAAAATCAATATTCGTAGACCCACAGCGACGCCTTGGTTTTTTTCGGATTTTCCTCATCTTATCAAATGCTTGAGAAACAAAACACACATGATCAGGGTATTTAGTTAGTTATTAAACCATTAATAGTACAAACGTGTGCATAAATTAATACAAGTTTTAATTGTTATTATTGTTATAATTGTTATTATTGTTCTGTTTACAGACACCTAGTGTATTGCCATTTAAGCATTAGTACGATCTACTTAAAATCGAAAATCCAAAGTCTTTTAATTTAAAAGTCAATTATAAATTAACTATTTCTCCACTGTAGGATATAAACTTCTTACAATATCTATATGCATGGGAAAAAGAAGCAAACGAAAAAAGTTACGAATTCATAAATTCGACATATTATAGATTAAAAGTTTCCTTAAAAGCAGCACTTGAAATTTGCACTTTTCTTGTAAAAGAGTAATTTTAGATATTTAATGACCGCATGATTTAATCAAGACAATTTGAAGGTATACAATTGTGATACTCTTGTAAAAAATTTAAAAATTTCCACAAAGTAATACAAGAAGTTCTATTTTGTTATTTTAGGTATGATGCAGAATTGCTGTAGGTCCAATGAGCATCCAGATTCTTAGCTGTTTATACAAATGTATAAATTAGTTTCGACTTATTCACTTGTAAAATCGCCAAAAGATTGCAACATATCTGACGGAAAACTGATGGATGTTCTGTTGAATATCAAGGACATAAAAAATTCTAAGGAAAGACAGCAGTAGTGGATCAAATTGATATCATTTTGGATAGAGATAAAAATGTTAATGTTCTTGTGGATGCTGCATCGGTATTTGACAACCACGATTATTTCCTTATGCATAATTATGTATTAAAGATTACGTATTAAATTATGTTGCTGGATATATTGTTGTTGCGAGAAAAGGATCAAGATTCACAAAATTTTTTGAAAATAAGCAAGCTATGGTATGCGATATTTACCTGAAAACATTAGTGTTAGGACCAAATGACGTAATACCGGATAATTGTCAATTGATACTATTAAAAACCAAAAAAAGCCTGAAACATCGGATGCATTAGTCGTCTTACTGTCACTTCTGAAACAAGGAGTAATCGAAGCAATCAAAGAGATGGAGATTGAATGTTGATACATTATTCAGCATTACCAACACAATAGATCAGCTATCCCAATTACTTTTTAGTTGTTTGTGCAAAACATGAATACAAAGTTACGCATAAATTATCCGTTTTTTCTTATAGAGAATGTCTTTCTTGCAAGAAGTTCAATAATAACAATAATGCAGAAAAAGAACAAATTAAAGAAAGGAGAAAATCATTGAAGCTGAGCCATGCAACTGACACTTACTGTAATAATATGGAATCTTCAGTGTGCTCCGTGCAAAATGTAGCACACACTGAAATTATGATAAAACTACTAGAAAGAGAAGGTACCAAAATGTACATAAAATGAATAATAAAATATGTAAATTGTAAAGTTATAAATTTATTTATTTATTCTTATGTTCAAAAAAAGAGATCTTGATGTGAATTGATAAAAACATATAATAAAATAAATTTAAAAAATTTGAATTATAAAAAATATATATACATTATATCATATTTTTTTATTTTTTTTATATGTTCTTATATTTAACTGTAAATTTAATTTTACGATCTTGCGGTACAAAATATTAATTTTATTTGCACTGCAAATTTATAACATGCAAAGCTATTACAATGAGTCTCAAAATTACAGGTAATGCTGTAATTATGTACAGAAATTTTTTACAGCATTAAAAATTTTTTTGCATAATCACAACATTTTGTGCATAATAAAAGTATTATTATGAATATTGGCAAGCGAGAAACATCGGGATATCTCACTCGTACTAGTAACAAATGTGAGAATAGGCGTAAGGACATCGCGAGCTGACATCGCGTCCAATTACGCTTTCTCTCTCAATCGTGCGCTAAGAACAGAATATCGGAGCGCCTCTCACTACTTTTTCCCTTCGCGCTCCTCGCCTCCTCCGCGTTTCCAGTAACATGTGTGCGCTTCAGTACGAGTTTGTATCGCCGCGCGCCAAATGCCAGGAAACATTCATTCCTGCCGGTGCGTGTACAACTGATGGAACAGCTGACTGTTTTTTTTAAAATGGCGTTCAAATTAGTAGATTATTCATCTCAATGGACTCTTCCAATTCAGCACACAAATCGGTTCCACTTTTTCTGCCCGCGCGCTATCAAGTTAAATCTCCTTTTCTCTTACTACGTGGTTTTCATCTTTCATTTTCCATCTTAGGGATAAAGTTTCATAATCGATATCCTGCTCTCCTCTGCTAAAGAACGTCCGACTTTTCACATGAAGCGACTTTCACCCTATCTCTCTTTTGTCAGGGTACTTACGTTTTTTCACGCGAAGTGACTCTCACCCCATCTTCCTTAGGGACGCGCGACTTCTATGCGAAGCAATTCTCTATCTCCTCTGCTTGAAGGCGAAGTACGTAATATAATTATACTACTGTATTTTGGTATGTTGATAATATATATGATTATAAAACTGATAGATTTTTAATTTCAAATGTCAAAAAAATCGGTTTTTTTCAAATTTGACTTTGAAAATGACTTTGTCGGTAATTTTCATAATTATATTTATAATCAGCATCAAAATACAGTATAATATATCAATCGATAACAAAATCGGAAACTTCAGGTTTTCGTAAGTTTATTCGTTATGACTCATCTGCAAACGGATTCTTGAGTCATCGAGGCTAACATACTTCGATCTCCATTACGCACGTTTTTAATATTAGAACATGTCATTATTGATTATTATTCAAAAACTCCATTTTTTTTATCTCAGTGAATCCTTCTAATTCTAATTAAGACAATCTATTCTCGTTAGCTGCTAAAGCAGCTGCTGCTAACACACCTCAAATTTAGTTTATAAGCTTGTCGTATTGAATAAAATCTGGTCAAAAGACAATGTTCAACCCTAGTTTCATTACTTTATATATTATGCATCACGCTCGTAACATCCTGCGTCTTCTAACGCTTCCTTTTTTCTTTGCCATCCAGTCGCGTGTTGCAAAGTTCGTCTGTGTTATTCGATCTGTGCTATTGAAAGTTGACAAAGCGGGCGAATCATCGTGTACGTGATGTTACGAGCATGAAACATCGCAATATGTATAAAGTATTATAAGGTTCGATAATTGACTTCAGAACAGACTTCAACATTAATACAACAAGCTTAGGACTATGTTGCAAGTTAGGCTTACGAGAGTAGATGATTTGATCAGAGCTAGAAGGATCTTTACTTCGATTAAAAGAGATGGAGATTCCGATAAATTTTAAACAATAATGTGACATTTTCGAATACCAAAAATATATGTGATGGGGATGAAAGAAGCTGAGATATGTTATTGTTGATGACTCCGTTTAAGAATGAGTCATATCTGTAAGACTGAATATTCGAGACGAATCTTAAGAGTAGATAAAAAAGGGCTAAAAATGATAAGTCAAATAAGAAAAATAGCAAGAAACAAGATTAGGAATGTTTAGAAAAAAATGTGTAGACATACTTTATGTTAAAAACGTGACTAAATAACAAACAACTAAACAATTGTTATATGGCAGGTAACAGTGCAAGTTGCGACGCATGTGCTAGGGGTTACTTGAGCATAGGAGCAAGTTGAGAAATGTTAAATATCTCTATAATCAAAACTTCAAGACGTGTACGAACACGTTGACGCATGTGTCAGATAGTGTGGAGATGCAGACTACTGCGCTGAGTACTACGGCAGTCTCCGCTCAATTATCAATTGAGAAATAAGAAAGCTTTTCCATTTTTGTATACTAAAAGTGAAGTTATTAGGTGAGTTTTTTTTTGGTCTGCGTAGTAATTAAAATACTTTTAAAAAACCAAATATATTTTTTTATCACAAGTTATTAGTATATCTTTTAATTTCAATGTCAAAGTTGTTATTTTATTTACCACTTTGTAGTTATACGATAATATTTTAGCCGACATCAGTGAGACTAGTTGGGTAAAGTGTACCAACTAATCCCGCTTATACATTGAAATACTTAAACGAAATCTCTTCTTTCGATAATTATTGAGTTTAACCTCCTCACTTTTGATGTTGATAAAATTAAGCTTATTCTTTGTGGAAAAGAATCATTGGCTAGATATTGTAATCCCTGCAGTTATCGCAATCCCACGTGAAATTATAATACATGACGGATGATCACATGCGTGTACCATAGTTACTGCAAATACATGCTATTCCTGTAATCTATATACTATTTTTTCTGTAATCCGCCGATTATAATGTGAAAATATCACAGATGCCTGTAATATTAGGTGTAATATATTTTTGTGTGGTAATAAAATAATTTAAACTACTGTAATATTTAAAGTTTTTTTTTGTCTAGATTCGTTCATTTCATGCAACGCGTCGAATGAGCCTAATTTTACCAATATCGGAGATGAGGAGATTAAATTCAACAATTACCATGATTTCTTTATTGCTGTCTATCTTTATTGTTTTTACTGAAAATAATAATGTTTTATTGTCATTATATATATATATATATAAGAATTAAGCTTCAAGTTTAATTGTTTTGATAGAAGAAGGAATTCTTGTAATTTTTGAGAGATTAATTTTTATCTTTTGTTATACGTTCAACATTAAAGATATGTTTTATGCATAATTTTTATCATGAAAAGATTTTAGTCTCACTTTCGTTATTTTCTTAAAGTTTACAAAAGAAATATGAAGATTATTAATTAAAAATATAAATATATTATAAAGAACAGTTGCAAACTGTAATAAAGACTTCGTTAACTCACCTAATTTTGTTATTTTTTAAATTATATAACTTTATCACACAATTGTCTTCATGGTTCAACTTGCTCTTCGGAGTTGCTCAACATACCCCGTTGATGAGGCATATTGATCCACTTTGCATCCTTGTAATCAATCATCCTTGTAATTTTTTTTTACTTACGAGATATATTAAGGATTTGTAAGTACTTAATTAATGAGCTAGATAAACATGCAATGTTTTAAAGCATCGACCATTGATCTATCATTATAGTATGAAAGCTTATAATAACTTAAAAAACAAAGTGTCACAATTAACCCCGCTCTACCCTATTCCAGCAAACGAAAATGAAATGGATTAGAAATTTTCATGCATTTGTTTTATGCAATTTATATAAATGAATAAAAATACATTCAGGATTGAAAAGAATTCATTTTCAAGAAATATTCATGAATCTGTATTTCTGAATCCATTTTAATCCATTTCAATCCATTCTTGTTTGCTGGGTATGTGGCACGAGAAAGCACTTGGGCAGGGCCTTCATCAAAGGGAAGGCATCCCTTTGTATGTTCAAGTAGATTTCTAAATAGCATAGCGCTCGTCGTCTGAAGGACTCTTATTCATTCGAGATGAACTCATTCTTCACTATATATAGGGGAGAGATGTCAATGAATATCTTCGTCATATTATCAACAATTAAAGAATGCACGGAATCTCTGTTTGTCTTTGTCGATGAGACAATCAGGAATTCAGAATACTGTGGACAGCTCGTCTTAATTCATCTGTGTCTTAATTCATTGTATGATTCTCAATAACAATTGTAATTGAAAAAAGCAGGTCAAATTCATGGAACTACCATAACATTGCGTAATTTGATTTGCAACGATAATGAAATAACATTTAAAATAATTTTATAGTTATAGCGAAAATTATCTAAGTACGAAAAATAGCTAATAGATAACTTTCATGCAAGTACTGCGATATTGGATATGTATTGCATCTAATATAGATGACAGAGATAAAATTTAGATTTGTAATATAATATATAAATATTATATATTATATACTATAAATATTATATACTATAAATTCTATGCCAATGATATATATTTTGCATCAGATACAAAAAAACTGCAATAATTCTAATTGAAGCAGCAAAATATTTTTTTGCATAAATGCATCGTCTGATCTGTTTAGTATAAGCGATTTTAATAATAAGGTGCTCTTGAGACTATCTTTGCAATTTAATAGCATGTTTTACTATTTGTGATTAAAAATATACATGCACATGATTAGAGACAAAGAATCTTTGATCTTAAAAAAACAGCTATAATATATTACTTAGAGGACAGGAGATATTTAAAGCAGTATTTTGCAGTAAATGCATTGTATCTCGTAAAGTTTGCACACCTGTTCACTACAGTCTATGTAATATCTCCACATAGTTGAGAATTCTTTCATGCTTAAACGACGGTCATATTTAGCTTTAGAATTCTAATTATCCATGATGTTTATCTATCACAACCTACATCGTCATTCAGTCATTATTATTCATGTGAACTGAAAAAATAATCGAATCAAGTAAGTATACTTGCTGGAAATAAATAATAATAAATAAATATATAATAAAAAAAAGAAAATAAATAAATAAATAAATTAGAAAAAAAATAAATAAATAATAAATAAATAATACATTAAATAATAAATTATAAATTATAAATAAAAAATAAATAAAAAACAAATAACAAAAATAAAAATAATAAAAATAAATAAATAAATAAATAAATTAGAATAAAAATAAATTAAAAAATAAATATATAATTTGATTGAAAATTTTCCTTGACCGAGATTGTGAAATTTTAATATAAATTTTATTTTTACTCTGAGAAAATGAAAAATCTGATTTCTATTTGCTAAAATTTATAAAATATTATTTTACAAAAAAAGAAGGAACTAAAGAAAAAGAATATTCTTCGAAATAAAATATTGAGTTGCTCTGAAAAGGACAAATTAATTAATAAAAAGAGCAATTTTCGAACATCTCGATCTTTTTTTTCATAATAAATTTGCTAATTGCTATTTATAGCTGCCTGCTACTTTGTCTATTTATCCACAAGAAATTAAAAAATTAAAAATATTTAATTTTTCTGATAGTAAGAAAATGGAAAAATTGTATATAGACTTTGGACTCATGTTGACTATTGATCGAAAAAAGTTCCTTAGTTATTATTTTTTGTATTGGTTTATTTTGAGCTAGATATTATAGATATTAAATATTCGAATGTATACAATAAAATGTTCATAATATTCATTAAATATTCTTATATATGAATATTCTATCTTCATTTTATCCACTTTTTTTACAAGATCTCTCTTATTTTATCTTAATCGCCAATATTTAACATAACTTGCGGCGAAATCTGTATGTGTTACAATCACAAAAGTGTATATAGGCTCTAATGATATAAATCAATAATGACTGAAAAACCTTTGAGAGCCAACGTAAGTTATTGTTGCGAATAGTGATTTATTATCTAATAGAGACAATAATTAATAAACATTTCGACTTACGTTTCGGATCCGCTTCATTAATATAACAAATAACAAAGGAGACTTCTACATTATATAAAGCGATATTGAAAAGAATTGTTCGGTCGAAGCACATGGCTTTTTCATCGGTTATAAATCTAATTCATCGAAGTTTTCTGCTATATTAAAATTCATAATTTCATAGCAATCGCGGATTAATGTATTTATAGCGCTGTTCTATCCCAGATAGCCAAGCGAGATTTAGTATGTGGAACAAATTAATGCACTGCATGTATTATTTTCAACTTGTTGACAATTTGCTGTCATTGGAATCTAATGTGAACTGAGTTAGCATCAAGAGGGCAAATAAATTTCATGAATTTACGAAATTGTAAGAGTATACATTGTGAAATAATAAACTCATCATGTTGACAGCAAACTGATGACACGCCATGCACGCATGATGACAACTTGCCAGCAGTTTGCTAAATTCTAAGGAAGACTTTACGTGACATCAGAACAACAGACAGTTTGTAGAAACACCTTTAGTTTGGTGAAATTAAATGCAGAATAAGTGATAGCAAAATGGTAAAATGGTATTGTCCTTATTTGGCTATCTGGGACGTCTTTACAGTCTAAACTAATTCATGGAGTTGTAAAATGTACAAAAATAGCTTATATGCATATAATCGACATAATAATTTTCTATGAATTATATTATAATTATTAAAATTTATATTTGTCAATAATCTACAAAAGAGGTTAATAAATTTAAGTGACTTTTTTTTCAAGAGTATGCGATTGAAATGCTGTTTAATTACTGCGGAATATATACAAATACTTTCACGGGATAAAAGATTATCATAAAAGGCATAATCTATATGTAATTCAGGCACATTGTTAATTGAAAAGCGAATAACATCATTGCTGAGAAGATTCATGATCTGTCCGATATCGGTTTGATTCATAGCTGCTGTGTTCAATCGTAATAACTACAATAGTGTTGTTAAAAATAATTATAAATTGAGAGAATAGATTTTTTTCACTCTGTTCATACATCCATCAATACATACAAGCGCAACAGAAATTTTTCTTTGATTGATTTTTACAAAAAAGATTAGATTTATACAAAACTCCCTATGAAAATTGTAATAAAACTAAATAAAACAGCTTAATATAAATTAGAATCATTCATTATGTAATCAATCATTTGTAACATCTCTGATTGTGAGACACATACGCGCGCACATTGTTGCACACACATTCCCATAATACATGCTTATTCTCTTTTTGTATGTTATTATTAATAGTAGTATTTGTACAAGCAAATTTAATTAGATACGTTTCTATGATTTGTAATATTTAATAAAAATATAAAGTTTTTTGATTATTAAATTATTTGATTATTAAAAAATTATTTAATTATGAAATTATAAAAAATTATAAAAAAGTTTTCTATTTGTTATTGCAAAAAATAAAAATTGCAATTTTTTATTTAACTAAAGATTTTTTTAACTAAAGATTTTTGTCAATTTATACCTCCCGGTTTTCATATGTAATCACATCATATATAAAAATTTCACTATACAAAATTATGTAAAAATTTTTTTAAAAATAATAATTATGTACAATTCATTATATAATGATGAAATGTGGACATATTCCGTATATATATATATATATATATATATATATATATATATATATATAGTATATATATTATTATATATATATATATATAT
>NW_012130101.1:949005-952664 GCF_000143395.1 Atta cephalotes | reverse complement strand
TAGTGACTATAATTCCGTATATATATATATATATATATATATATATATATATATATATAAATCTTCGGGAAATTNTAAATATTTTTATGTATTATAANATTTTTAAAGAGTATTTGAATGCTGAACAAAGTTATTGTTCTAGAATTTCTTGCAGAATGATATGGAATCTAATGCCTTCAAAAATATAAAATAACAAATCAACATAAAACTAACTTAATTTTTTTCATTTCTATAGTCGCTTAAAGCATTCAGAACAAAATTTATAATATATATTTTTTTAATATTTAATTTTTCATTTAAAAATTATAATTATTAATAATCTACAAATTGATATTATTATACTTTTTATCATGCATAATGATGCTGTCCTTTAAAAATATAATTGCAAGGTAAAATATTGTGTGATCAATTGTTCACAAATAATTTCTTGTTTTTAAAGTTTGGAGGTCTACTCTAATCTAAAACTTTACAAGTTTAATTTTTAGCAAAATCGAAACATTTATTTTTATAATATTTATGTTGTAATATGCAATTGTTTGTATTTGTAAAATTAATTTAAAAAATATGACAATATTTGGCCATCTTTCTCAATATAAGTATGACCTTCAATGTTTACCAATAACACGCTGGTATATATACAATATTCATCACGTGGAATAACGTGTCTTTTGAGTGATCTCTTTTAAAGTATAGCCTGATAAAAAATTTTTTATACATAATTATACATAAATTATACGGTTGTACACAATTTATAATCGTTATAAATAAACTATGTATAAATTAGTCATGTATAACCATTTATGTATAATTATGTACAAACATTTTTTTACCGAATTATATTTTAAAAGAGATAAGATCACTCGAAAGACACGTCATTCTGTGATGAATATGCTGTAACGTGTTATTGATAATTGTTGAAGACCTATAATGAGGAAGATATTATGATCAAGTAATGATATATTCATTTGTCATTTTGAAATTAATGACAAACAATATTGCATATTACAATATAAATATTACAAAAACAAATGTCTAGAAATTGCTATAGAAATTGAAACTTAAAAAGTTTTAGATTAGAACAGTTAGAAGATGAGAAATTACTTGAGAATAATTGATCTGTTCACATTTTACTTTGCAATTTATATTTACAAAACAAATAAAAAAAAACAGTGCTATTATATATTATAAAAAGTGTAATATCAATTTGTAGATCATTAATAACACTTGAATATAAAAATTAAATATTTAATTATATGTATGTACATATACATTACAAATTTTGTTCTGAATGCTCCAAGCGATTATAGAAATAAAAAAATTAGTTATTTTTATGGTAACTTCTTATTCTATATTTTGAATGTTAAATTCCACATTATTCTACATGAAATTGTAAAACATAATTTTGTTTAGTATTCAAATACTTTCTGAAATATATTATGATACATATTCCGAAGATCTTTTTGTACTGAACATGATGTTGGTAGAATTTGCATAGTTTGTCAAGATTTTGTATAAATGGGGATAAAATGAGTAAAAAATAACATTTTTTGTCATTTTTAATTACATTTTTATGGTAAACAATATTAAGTGAAATGACCTGATAAGTTTCAACACAAATAAAAGAGAAAAAAATTATTTTTAATTAAAGTGAGTCTTGGTGATCAATAATATTCCTATAAGTGATTATACAAATACAATTATACAAATACAATTTTTACAATAAAATATAAAATTGTTTTGAATTTATGTCGACGAAAACAATTATATTATAACTTAATGAAATAAAATATGAATTTCAGAAATATAATTTATGTAGTTCCTCTAGGAACTTTGTGAATACTACTGTAAAATATGTACACGAAGGATAAGGTATTTATTTGCCATTTAACCAACAAATATTGAACAATGGAATAGACACACAGATAATCTAGATTAGATTGTCTTTTGGCGGAATTTTTATTTATAGGTAGAATAAGGCCACTAATTATGATTCACTTCTTGAGAAAAAAATTCATATTTTTATCAAGATATCAAACAATTAATAAAATATTTAATAGTTATGATTAATCATAAAGATTACATTATTAATGATTTTTTTTTATTTCGATACCACTTTATATATTTTAATTTCAATTAAATTGAGTAATGACAATTATCCACAATTAGACCTTCATATACTAATCGCGGATCTATTCACACACCAAATGCTTTAATCTTTTTGAATTTACTTTCAATTAAGCATGATATTGACTTTTTTTTATGAAATCTAACTATTTACTATCTCCTGTAAAAGTTATAAGGCAATTCTTATAAGGCAATTCTTATTATACTTTAAATTAATTTTTAAAAGTAAATATCTTAGTTTTATGTCTTACATTTTAGTAATTAAGAACATTAATAAAATTTTTAGCGCTATTGCTAATAAAATAAATAAATAAAAAAACTGAAAGAGATAAAACAAATGCTAAAGAATTTTGTGATATACTTTATTTGATAGAAAGTGCTATAAGTATTTAATTCAGATAACATTGACTAGAGAGATACTTAGAACTTTAAAATAGTATCTAACTTGATCGCAATATGTAAACATATTACCGAAAGGCAGAGTAATTAATTAGATGATAAGAGTACCCGCCAACTAAAGTAAAGTTACTTACATTTTATATAAAATGTTGTAATAATATTACTAGATTACTTCAGAGAAAATTGATTTTTGTTTCCTTAAGATTAAAAATGAATAACTATAATAATCTACTAGTAACGCTTTACTTTTAAACTGTGGTTGGAAATTAGATATACTGTTTGAAAAATATACTTCCCTTTTTACTCGATATGATAGCCATTTTCTAATATATATTATTAATTAGTAGAAGATCATTTAGCAACCTTCATAAATCTATGACACACACACAAATGTATGATTATTATACCCTCCATCTTATCTATTGGTGCTTTCCAATTCCAATATCCCTTTCGTACACAAGTTGAGTACCAATTGTCCATTATCATCGTCACAATATTATACATCTTTACTCAGCCGACTCAGATTGTGTAAGCTTGTTTTCTAGTGACAATTACATGTTACTAACGGCTATAAATGAGTTTGGAGGACGTTAAGTAGCCGGCACTTTTACTTTTTTTGTTTCATACAAGCAGCAAAAGCTACATTTAATCTAACTCTATTCGAAATGGATCTCAATCGTGCATAGTGTACACACTTTGTTTCAATGAACGATTTTTCACATGTGAAATGCTGCTTGCCAGGCATAAACGAAAAAGTTTTTTACATCGTATAGTCACTGGTGATGAAAAATGGATCCACTATGATTACCCAAAGAAGAGGAAATAATGGGGACTACCTGGCTATGCTTCAACATCTACACCCAAGCCGAATATTCATGAAAAAAACTCATGTTGTGTATTTGGTGGGATCAGCTTGGTGTCGTGTATTATGAGTTGCTCAAACGAGACCATTACTGGGGCTCTCTACCGAATACAATTGATGAGATTAAGCCGAGCACTCAAGGAAAAACGCGCTCACTATTACTCCAGGCATGACAAAATTATTCTTCTGCATGATAATGCTCGATCACATGTTGCGGCGCCTACTCAAAATCTACTTAGAAACACTCAAATGGGAAATTCTACCCCACCCGCCA
>NW_012130101.1:946949-948196 GCF_000143395.1 Atta cephalotes | reverse complement strand
CACACACACACACACACACACACACACACACACACACACACACACACACGCACACACACACACACACACATACACACACACACAATATATATATACTTATTATTTGATATGATAAAATGCATATATTTAGTAATAAATAGTAAATTTTATTTTTTGTTGACTTAGATAATTTTATCAAAATGCTTTACATTCTTTTAGCAATGTTGTAAATACATGAATTTAATTAAAAATGTGTGGATACAAAGATTCAAGATAAATCATATGTATTCGAGATAAATGGTATGTATTAGCGGAATTAATAATTAAAATTTTCGAAAGAAACAGAAAAATATAAGAAATTAAATTTCAAACATATAATAAATTTTTAAGTATAAAAGCAATTCTTTAAAATACTAGTCTCGGATTCGAAATCTCTCGAACAGTTAGTACCCGAGAAATTTTTGTATCCATACCTATAAAAAATTATAATAATGCACATATTTTGTTACGATTAAATATAAGTACTTCTTTATAACCATTATTTTACAAAAAAATTATTCATTTTTAATAAAAGATGATTTTATATAGTAGATAGTAATATATTAGAACAGTGCTGGGATTTATTTCGGTCGATTTTTAGTTTGGTTTTTATTCCTTATTTCCTTATTTCACCAATCCGCCAATCGGTAATTAGGCTACTCGCGAGTTGGTGAAATAAAGGACAGAAATCAAACTGAAAATCGGTCAAAATATGCAAGTAAATCCCAGCACTGCATTAGAACATATTTTGACACATGCGAATTTAAATATTACTTTAAAGATGCGATAAAAACTAGTAACTGTAATTAACTATCAAAATTATTACTATTATAAGCGGTCTAGCAGCTTTGGAATTCATAATCTCCTATAAAAAGATAGTGTTTGACGGATAACTTAACTTTTCTTTGTGAGGATAGATTTTATGAATTTTACGTGAAATCAGTATACATTAAATTCGCATTTCATTATAAAAATTGTTCTTCTTTGTATCGGATATTAACCAAAAAGTGAAAGTGTATTTATTAAATTTCATTAAATGAATTTTAATAAATTTTATAATCGGAAGTAATAATTAAAAGTAAATACGATTTATTTATTGTTGACATTTCATTCCGTCAATACTATAATAACGATTAGTTTAATAAAATGTGTGTTACATACATACAATATATTTTTGCATAATCCCGCAATATTAATTTTTAATTATGCTATTAGGTGTACAACTTTGC
>NW_012130101.1:924480-946453 GCF_000143395.1 Atta cephalotes | reverse complement strand
CTTAGAATGTTTTACTATTTTTAGAAATATAAAATGATATATTTATTGAAGTTATTTAACATTGGGGGGGGAGGGGGTACAATATACTGATAATAATTTTTCTATGGGTGGAGGCACTTCGAAGATTTCAAGATTACCTCCACTTTTTAAAATGGAATTGTATGATTTTTTTACATAATGTGATTCCTCTAATTATTCTGCATATAAAACTATTAAAGTAGTAGTATAGTTTATTAGATATTTTCTACTTTATTCTGGCATACATATATATTGACATAAAATATTAAATAACTTATAAATTATTAATATTTTTTGTAATCCTTAATATTTTTATGAACAGAATAATGAGATGAATCAATTGATGGAAAGAAAACACAGTTGCTTATTTAAAAATTATCCTTTTTGCATACATATTTTTTTTTTAAAGCAACTATGTGTTTTCTTTCCACTAATTGAATCATATCATTATTGATATAAAAGTATTAAGGTACAATTATATAAAAATTAATAATTTATGAATTATTAAATACTACATGGGCTGAAAAGTCCCGGGATTTTTAATGAAAACAAGCGTTTTTTGGGCATATTTATTCCTCAACATAGTTGCCTTCGAGGGCGATACACTTGGTATAGCGATTTTCCAACATTTCGATGCCCTTTCTGTAGTACGAAATGTCCAAGCCTTCGAAATACGCCTGGGTTTCCGCGATGACTTCCTCATTCGATGTGAATCTCTTTCCCTGGAGCCACCGCTTGAGATTTGGGAACAGATAATAGTCGCTGGGGACCAAGTCTGGAGAATACGGTGGGTGACCAACCAATTCGAATCGTAATTGATCCAATTTGGCCATCGCTTTCAAGGACGTGTGTGACGATGCGTTATCGTGATGGTATAGAACGAAGGCGAAAGTAGCGCCACTTAAACGACTGTAGCTTGTAAAAATTGTAGCTTGAATGAACGAAATGTCATGAAACTTCATACATAAACTAATGACAGATGAATTTCTCGAAATGAATCATGTTCATTTTCTAGTGGCGCCACTTATTGAAAAATCTCGGGACTTTTCAGCCCATGTAGTATATTTTACATCAATATATGTCAGAATAAAGTGTAAAATATCTCGTTTCTTTATATTCGTTTTTATTTATGTTCTCGTTTCTTTAATTATTGATTTCTTGATATACCATTTTAATATTTTTATATGCAGAATAATTAGAGGAATCATATGTGTAAAAAAAAATCATACAATTCCATTTAAAAAAGTGAAGATGACTTTGACATCACCGAAGTGCCTCCATCTATAGACAAATTGTTAGTAGTATATTATATCCTCTTGATGTTATACAACTTCAATAAATATATTATTACATATTTTTTAAAATAGCGGAAATATTTTAAGTGGACAGAGTTACTATCCCATTCTGTACATATATGTATATACTACATGGGCTGAAAAGTCCCGGGATTTTTCAATAAGTGGCGCCACTAGAAAATGAACATGATTCATTTCGAGAGATTCATCTGTTACTAATTTATGTATGTTTCATGACATTTCGTTCATTCGTTTACAAGCTACAGTCATTTAAATGGCGCTACTTTCGTCTTCGTTCTATCACGATAACGCATCCTTGAAAGTGATGGCCAAATTGGACCAATTACGATTCGAATTGATTGCTCATTCACCATATTCTCCAGATTTGGCTCCCAGCGACTATTATCTGTTCCCAAACTTCAAGCGGCTCCAGGGAAAGAGATTCACATCGAATGAGGAAGTCATCGCGGAAACCGAGGCGTATTTCGAAGGCTTGGACATTTCGTACTATAGAAAGGGCATCAAAATGTTAGAAAATCGCTATACCAAATGTGTAAACGCCTTCGAAGGCAACTATGTTGAAGAATAAATATAACTTTGCCCAAAAAATACTTTTCATTAAAAATCCCGGGACTTTTCAGCCCATGTAGTACGTTTATTACATACTTTTATACTTTTATTTAAAAGAGGACATACCTCGCAAATAAAATTATATCCAAAGTTGTAATATCCCAAGCCAAATTTTACCTTTGCTTTATTTGCAATATAAACTGCAAAACCTAATTGAAATAAATAATTTAATAAGCGTTAAATATGTACCCATATTATTAACAGTTCGGATACTGGCATAAATTTTATTAAGCGAATGAATAAATTTAAGACATTATTATAAAACATCAATTATGTTGCATTGTCGCAGATATCAAAGAGCAACCCTATCCCTTATGTTTAATGATATCCTGTTATTTTTAACTTCAATATGTGTCAATCTATTTTTTTAGTTTCAAAGTACAGCATTTCTATTAATATATGAACTTAATAAATAATGAATTAAATTTGAGTCAAATTTAATACATTTTCAAGAATAAGTTATTTAACTACAATATTTTAGTTAAATTAATATATTGAGTAGAAGCAAAGTCAACATATAGAAATTATTAAAAATAAATAACTCAAAATAGTTTTATATATAGTACAACATTATGAATTTAACATATTGTATTCTTTTATATGTGTTATTGGGATATTTGTACATAATATCAATTACAAAATCTATATATAAATTATTATATTCAATTCTGTATGCCAAAATACATTGAGCTTATTTTACAGAATATTTATAGCAATATAACAATATAGATACTATATAGTAGAATTGACAACATGATAGTAGAATATTATAGAATATATAGTATGAAATAACTTTCAAAAACTCGCATTTGTTATAAAATTAAAAATAATTTTTAAAACTTTTTCTAACTTATCTTTACTTGGCGTTAAAATGTGTGTATTCTAAAATATATATAAAAAACAATTGTTATGTAATGTCCCAATTTTGTACATAATCATTCCATGAAATTTAGGTAGGTGTCCGAATTTTGAGAGTAAGTAAAATTACGCATAAGACAATTAAAATTCTATATTTAATATAAAATTTTGTTGTAATTATTTACCTATTTACGTAAATTCTCATCGAGATTGTAATTGGATAATTTGTGAAGAATTGCTATTGTCTCATTTATCTGAAATTATATTAATGTAAAACGAAAGTTTATAGTAAAACTGAAAACTTTGCATTCAATGAATAAGATTTTTTGTCATTTCAAACAAAACTTTGACATAATTTCATATAATAGTTGTTTGTGCTTATTATTCTAATTATAAATAATTATTAATCCTTTTGATCTACTATAACTATACCTCAAAGTAAACAGTTTGACATATGTTGTTTAATGTAAGAAATAAAATGCTATTCAATATGAAATAAAAATAGTTATATAAACGTTTGCTAATATTAAACAATGTCCCTACATGTCCATATATGTTCTCCAAGCAATTGATACATAGATAGACAGAACTCTATACCTCGTATAAAGAAATATATCATTTGTATTGACATTTGTACTTTGAATATTATATTTAGTTTGCGTGATATAAGGCACAGTTGTAGGTGGACGTGCCTGTAAATAAATTATTAATCATTATAATTAATCAAAGAGACATACGAGAAGTACTAAGAAAAATATACTTTTAACGTAGAATTCAATATAAACTTATAAACCATAGTGTTATAACTTGCGATTCACAATGTATGATTATTTCACGTAATTGAAACTAATTATCCTTGTACATATATGTATATATAGGGTGTCTCATTTTAATTGTTGCATCAAATTATCTCAAAACAATATAAAAAAGTATATTTCAGATAAAAGAAATGAATTTCGAGTGAGACATACTTTTTTAAATACTTTTTAAACATATTGTTTATTACATTCTTTTTTAGGTGTAAACACCTAAAAGATATTAGAATGACAATTTAAGGATGTATTAGATGTACAGTCTCTATAAAAAAAATTGAATTTGGACGTATGTTTATTTACATTTCAAATAAAATATATACGTATAAAAGTTGTGTGCATAAGATTATATTTTTGTTTAATAACACATTTTTAGTGTATTTATTTTAATTGTTATTATTTTCATTATTAAATATTAAAATTTCTTTAATGAAACAAAAAATTTACATTCTTTTTTATAAGAAATTTTCTTTAAATATACACATAAAATAATTTATGTAAAGTTTCATTGCGATTCATGATTATTTACAGAGATAAAGAACAAATAAATATTTTGTTCATTTACTGGATAACTTCATACATCGCAATGTAACTCTATATATATAATCCTGAATGCATAATGTATTATACTTATATTAAGAAATTCAGATATTTGTCATTTATTCTACAATATATAATATATTTTTACTAGAACACAGATTTAAAAAATACTACTATTTATCAAAACTTATTATCCAGACAATAAATTGTCACCTTTGTCGCATTATTTTTAAACATGATTTAAAATAATTTGTACTTTTTTAACAATTTCGTTATCATTTTGAAAATATGAAACATCCTTAATTCTCTGCTTCCACATTTAATCGATTATAATACCTATTCAAATATATTAAAATTTTTTTCCGTATAGTTTTAAGAGGAAAAACATTCATATTGTAAATAGCACTTACACACAGACGATTTACATATCATTGATACATTATTACATATTACTACATCAATATCACGCACATATAGGTACACATAAATTTTCATGTAACAATAACGTTCTAATTGGACGTCTAAGTTCAATTTTATGAAATCCACGTTGCTTCTTCGTGCAAACTACTAGTCTGTGGACTCTTTCATACAAATACAGATTATACAGCTTTTATAATGAAGCAAATGTTGTTATGATATAACAGTTCTGAAGCATCATATATTGTGTGGATTAAGAAATCATAAAAAAAAATATCAATTGCGAAAACTTTTTGTCGCTCCCAGCATTAAGACTTTACATTGCAGACACGTGATAATGCGTATTCTTTAATCCGAGAAAAGAATTTCGAATGAATAACAGAGAAAAAAATAACTGTTATACAAAAATTATATGTATTTCGATAATACAAATGACTTTAGGATTTACTTCCTTCTTAAAGAACCCACCTCCCCCACGTTTAAGTTAAGTTCAAAACATCTTTCTAAATTATGAACGCGTAATCGTGTTTATTAATACTCTACAAAATTCATTGAATAATTTATTGAAATTATTTATTTTATTCTTTTTTATTTTATCATATTCTAACTTAGTTACTTTTTTCTTATATTATTTTGGTTTTGAAAGCAGAATATTTATGTCTTTAAGATAGAAAATTTGTATTGTAAAGCAAAGAATAAGTGTTTTTAAGGAGTGAATTTGTGTTTTAAAAGGATCCTAAAGCAAAGCTCGAACTCTGACGAAATCACTAGACTGATCGCGCCGCACGCCACATGTCTTTTTATGTTGCCACAATAATATCTCATCATGATACACGCAGTCCCACGTACATGTCAATTTTCGTATAAGAAATTCGTCGCGATAAAGCGTCTAAATCTAATTCTAAGAAGTCAATGATGTTGGTTTGTAAACCACGTGTCTAGAAACTATTATTTCGTACGTACAGATTGCGAAGCTTTCATATCAATTAAGCAAATGTTGTCACAGCTTAACAGCTGAGACGCTATATTTCACTAAGAAATGGTAAAAAATATATCAATTTTGAAATTTTTGATCGTTTTCGGCATAGACTCCAGACACGTATTATTGTGCTTATGTGATAAAACAAGAAGCTTTAGAATCCTCTTAAAGCAGAGAATTCTGCTTTACTCCATGTAGAAAGGGAACAAAAAGTTAAACATATGTTTATATTATCAATTATATTTAATAGAAGCTTCTTAAAGAAGAACAAGTGACTAAAAAGCCAGAAGGTCATGGCTTTGACAATATCTGTCTTGATTACTGAAATTAGCGAAAAATCGTTCATTATCTCAAAGGAAGAGGGTCCATAAGGCCATCTCTAAAGTTTGTCTAAACTTACGAAAATCAATACTTTAAGATCAATTACATTCAATTCGAGTGATTCCTACTTAAACGGAGCAATGGAGTTATCACATTTGTTCGGAAATCAATATTTTGATTGTCGTATTGGAAAATAATTTGAATTATTCTGGAATGGCAGAGTTTTCTCAATTCTTTATGCATTTGATGCCGACGCTTTTAAGTTAAACTATACATGCCAATAAATCTCCAGAAAGGATCAATATTTGCCTTTGTGTATAAATTGTTAACAAATGCGTGCGCGCTTGAAACTACGAAAACACTATTTGTGTACATATTTTGCAATATACATTTCTTTAAAAAAAAATCACATAATTGTCCAGAAACTCATTTATTTATGGATATTTATTGTAGCATAATGTCATTTTGAAATTATAATTTTTTAAATCTCGAATTATCGAATCTTTTCTCTTTTGTGAATTTTTCGAGCAGTGTATTTATTTTTATCTCATTATTATGACCTGCGGACATTGAAGCACGATCACGAGACGAAGGCTATGCTTTGTTTTCATTAAGTAAATCATACGCTAGCCAATTGCCATCATACTTCATCGAGCACTGGAGTATTCGACATTTGCGTGCGCCCCGTAACTGTGCACAAATATTCGAGTTCTACTTTTAATCCGTTGTTCAAACAGTTCTTTTCAGAGTTATCTGTTCTCTTAGATATTTATAGATTTTATCATCCATCAGTTCTTTTCAGAATACTTTCTTTTGGCAGAAGGGTTAGATCACACAAATATTATATTATATACAAAGCTGTACAATCGCTTATTGTTATATCTCCCTAGGAGTTAAGCTTCAGGCCTTTATCAATAACGAATTAATAATTCAAAAATCTGCTCGATGTTGCAAAATCGAATTTGGTAATATTTTTAAAGATGATGATGATGCTAATTAAATAAAACAAATATCGAATACAACTATCTCAAGTGGAACTGAGATATCCTTGTTGGATTATCTCCGAGTATTAGCAAAGAAACGATCATGCAATTGGACACATCTGGAATCTTAAGTGATTATCGACTTACCGAAATATCCGCGGGAGATTTCAACAATCTTTACCGCATACCTTAGTGTAAAATCCGTAGTACATCTACAAAAAATGCACACACTTGTCTCGCTCTATTCTTTATTAAATTGAGAACAGGAATATTTTATTCAATCTTGTCAACACTTTTCGGGATACGTACAATTAATAAAATGACAGGTAAAATAACTGCTAGCACTTATGGAAGATTTTGTCCCCAATCATCTTGGTTTGAATCATGTCACGAGAAAAAATTTCATATGATTACATACAAGGATATGGCTAAAGCTCTATTTACGGAAGGTAAAGATCGGCAATACTTGTAGCACATCGAACATACATGTACATAGAAAAAAATAACTATTCTTTCCAAAGATATCTTTTTTCTATGCACAAGGGCAGGCCTCTGGTTAAGCCTATGGTAGTTAATACTATTGAACTATTTTAGATGTCTTTGGTCCTTACTTTGGTGACCGGAAAAATAATGATGCTAATATATTAAACAGTCTGATGACAGATAGAAGTTATTCTACTTTTAGAATGGTTATGACCGTTTAGAAGACGTTATCGTAAACTGAGTAAACTGCTGTGATTCAATAACAACTTTGAAAGAATATGGATTGATATCGAAAATATCTCATTTTTTTAAGCAGAAAGGCAACATGATGCTATAAGTGCAAATGAATCCAGACTTGTGAAAAATCCAAATCCAAAACCAAAATCCGTTGGACTCTCGAATCCGTAATTGGTTTAATTAAAACATGGAAAATGTTGGCTGTTTTTTCTAAGACTCATTCAAATATCATATATCGGAGATTACGTAACATCATCGGATGATGAAATAATTGCTCAAAGAATGCTCGCTTTGTCTAAAAAAATCCAACGATCTCCAAAAGATTTTAGAAGATGTAAGGTGGTTCACAAAGACCACTATTTAGGAAAAAATACAGACAATATCCATTACAGACATTCCGCCTTTAATACTCCAAGATCTTTACAGAATAATGATTGGAATTTACCAGATAAAGCAAGCGGTCTTATGCACGAAAACATGATGATGTTACGTGCTTTACGTGCACAAATAGGAAGCAGACATTTTAAAGTTGAAGTTGCATTTTCGACATATTTCATCCAAATAATATCAACTTTGGATTCGGAGAAAGATGGCTTTGATCCTATCAAAGATTGTCACTGTCAATGCAAAACGGAAGCACGAACTGTAGGATGCTGTACGCACATTGCATCTATTCTATGGTATCTAGAATATTATAGATATATGGAAAATACATCTCAATATCACAGTGATGCATATCCAGAATATGAAATGGATGCATTTTTTGATTCAAAACAGATGAATCGGAAGATGAGGAATAAAATCATAAAAATATATTTAAAATTGTAAATATCTATTTCTGAATTAATATGGCAACTCCATCGTTTCGTTTAAGCTGCAATCATTTGAATTGAATCTAATTGACCTTAAAATATAAATATAAATATTATCGTGATTGGACGTTTGGACAAAATTTGGAGGTGGCCCTTATGAGCTCTCCTCTATTTCATAAAAAGTACGATGAATAATTTTGTTAAACAAACAAGTATATGTTTTCTTTACACCTGACTTATGTCGTTATTCTATTCATAAAAGTATTGCGATATTACGATTAGCAAAAAAATTAATGGTTTATTTTTGGAGATATTTAATGTGTCATATCAATTATATGTACCGGAGAAATGTATAATATCTATAATATCTCGTAAATTATTGGTCTTTTATATTTCTAATTTAATACTTTTACATGCAGAATGGTTCTAGAGAAATCATTACATCAAATATAATCCATTTTAAAAAGTGCAAATACCATAATGTCTTTTTTATTGCGTCTCTATCTACAAAAGAATAACGTTATCACGTTAGGCTTCTCTCGAAACAGTTGCACTTTTATAGAAAACATTTTTTTTATACTTTTTGAAACATGTGATGTGAAAGTTAGATTGAAACATTCTCTCTATACATATACATACGCATGCATGTGTGTACACAATAATTAAATAAATATAACATTATAATCCACATTACATTACATTATAATCCATTATATTATAATCCATATATTGATTGTGATCTTTAACTCCTGTTATCCGCTGTTGCACAAAGATGGATCTGTTTTCTGTAATCTGTAATCTGTAATACTACTTTCGAACAGATTAGAATATAATATTCGTAAACGTTCATTAATTCGATGAAATCTGGAGCTTATGCATCTGAATTGAAAAAGAATTAGTCATATCTTTTATTAAAATTATAATATATATATTATGTATAAGCATATTAACACTAACTGCGTTAATAAATAATTAGAAGTAGAACTAAATTAGAACTAAATTAGAATTCTATTATTTATTTGTTATGTTTCAATATAATATTTTTATGTTTTTATATATGAGAGAGAAACAGAATTTAAAAATGAGTTTTATCCAAAATTTATAATTTAATTTCAATCGTTTTTTTGAACTATATAATTTTTAGATAATGAAAAAGAAAGCCACCAGAAAACAACTGCCTTACAGAAAATAACAATTTGTTAATCAGTAAGTTAAGAAATATTAAACAAAATTACTAAACAATTGTAAGCTAAAAGCATTAAATAAATGCATTTTATTAAGAGGATTTTTACGTTTTAGGGGTAAAAAATATTGGTTATTTTTATTTTTAAAAGCTTATAGTCTTAATATCTCTATGATATTGAGAGCACATTTTCAACATCTTTCCCATCTTGAATTGTGACTTCTTGATATCAGCAAATCAATCTATCTTAGAAAAAATAAAACAAAAATGAAATGACAAACATTTTAGTATCGGAACCGGTCTGGTTTCTTGATAGTACGATCACTTCAGATCTTCCCATTTCTTTCAATGGTTTCGGTTCCTCTTTTGAGATAGCTACGGATTCTTCAAGGGATAGCTGCAGGTCTCTTAGTCCAATCTCTCATAGTAGTCTCGAAAAAATTGTCAGCTTCAGGACTGGAGTGTCCTAGAGAATTAATCTTTAGATGGGTTGAATCAGACCTTTACTCGTTTTCAATTTCATCACCTGCACGTAACCATCTTTTTCACAGTAAACTTATTTAATGACGGTGAGCGGCCAGGCCATTTTTGTAAATTTCGATAAGCACGACATCTCCGATAACTACAGGCGTGGAACTATTTCTGGGTTTAGTTCGTCTAGATAATTGATCCAAGTACTGTATATGGAAACGTTTTCTAAACTCTTCTTTCAATCTTTGCTGATAGTGCATCTTTTCTGCAAACTGGTAAACTTGATCCAAGTCTGGAACGCCATTTTTTCGAATGTCACTAATGAACATCGTTGAAGAAAACGCCGTGATCTCAGTATTTTTCTCTATTAAGTAAGTAAGAGATCTTAAATTCATAATAGCTTCACAGTCATATAGAAGAGTGTTCATTTCTTCGTTCAGCATAACGAAGTTTTTTTTAATGTTTTCTTCTAGATCTTTAAGGAGACAGATAAGTCGCTCCCATCATCCTCTCCATCAGGCAGCTGAAGGTAAATTAAAATGCCATATTATCTCATTGAGAGCACAATATTGAGAAATTTTCTGTTAATTAATCTTCTGCACTAGGTTCTTAGCCTCTACGAAATTTTTCCCATTATCATTATACACTACAATAAATCTTCCTCGACGTGCAATGAATCTTCTGAAGGCCTTCAAGAATTCCTCTGTTGATAGGGATGTAAACAATTCCAAATAAACTGCACAAGTAAGCAAACAGATGTAAGCTTTTTGTCCACCACTCAAAAAAAGTGATCTAGCGTAATCGATACCTATCATTTCAAATGCTGCTGCATCTCTCACTCTGTTTTCAGGTAACAATCCAGGCGGTGTTTTCATCGTTTTCATCAATCGACGATGCATATCGACGATACATGGTGCATTTTCTTATGATTGAGCATACCGTTTGACGACATTGCAAGACCCAAAACTTCTCGCGCAAGTTATTCATCACAATGTCGATATCAGCATTAAGTTTTAAATGAAAGATAATTTTTAACGTCAATAGATGAATTGAATCCAACACTATGGGACATGAAGAAAAGATATCTTGACAATTGGAGGTCATTGTTTTTGTGCATGTTAGTCCATTCTCCTCGAAAACATTTAAACTTCGTGAATCATTATTTTCTAGAAAATGATGATTCTTTCTGTGCTAGTCTATAGAGAAGCAATTCTGCTTTAGTAATTTCTTTGGCACTTAACTCTTGAGTTTTGTTTACATGTCTTCGACAATTATTCATAAATCTTAATATCCATGCGACGGTACACAATTTTGAAATACATCGAAAGTTTCTGCAAATTCCAGACTGCCTCTCCACCCACTTGTTCTATGGACTTTAGCATAACGATTTCTTCGGCAATAGTCTCGGAGGATGTTCTCTCTTTGCATCGTCTGGAAGTTTTGCGTAACTCTAAGTTTAGTATGTTCTCGTCAATTTTTCTTTCCTCTTTGGATCACTCTTCTTGAAGCTGAGGCAGCTTCAATCACTCCGGTTCCTCATTTCAGTTCAAGGAATTTCTTAGCATCACCTCGAGAAGGTAAATCCGTTGGGTTCATAACTCCAGGAACATATCTTCAAGATTCAACATTCGTAAGGCTCCTTATTTCAGAATACGATTCCATACAAAAACTGCCCATTATTAAATCTATATTAGAACAATTATCGAAGTCATCAAGAAATAGGTGAATTATGATATCTTGATAACCTTAATGAAGGATTGCATCATCCTAGTTCTAATAGAGGCTGCTAATAACTCAAGGCAAAGTATGATCTTCTTTTCTTTGGGTGCTATTCTTGACTTGACTTCTACGAGATATACCTCGACTCCTATGCTTGACTCAACTCGTGCGAAGATTACTGCCGCGTATGCGTCCTTACTGGCGTCGACAAAAACATGAAAGAACAGTAAAATAGGATCTCTTTCCTCTCCAAAAATCCATCATGGAAACTTCAATACACATAGGAGATCTAGTTATTGAATCCATTCAAGAAATTTGTTTAATGTCGTAATCTATTTCTGTGTCCCAATTCACATTTTTAATCCATAGATCTTGCAATAATAATTTTGATTTTAACAGAGTATGGGACAGACGAATCCGAGAGGATCGTAAACTTTCTGTACTTGCGATCCTCTTCGACTCTCATCTTCTCTGTGATCGTTGGTGCAGGAAATTCCGATAACATTAGAGTCCCTTGGTGTCCCATATATAAGTTCAAACATCGTCAATTGACTCTCAGGATTCCCGCCAGTGTATCTTTTAAAACAAATTTAGCCTGAATTAAAAGGGAATAGGCTTCTCTCCTGAAAATTTCAAAATCAGAATAAGAATCGACATTAATAACGCAGTTATCAACATAAAAGGATTTTGTCAGTTTCTCATAAATTAATTTCTTATATGGCAAAATGATAGAGTTTAAGACTCTGCTAATATGCAATTCAATCGTCGCCCCTAAAAGAAATGCACTGCTTGTCAATGCAAAGACAACTCAATGATGTCGTTAAATTTTTGTTGTTAAATCAACACTTCACCACAGGAATCTCAAAATATCTCTATCCGATGGGAAGACGCTAATTTGTAAGAAGGCTTTTGCGTTACTACTTTCTTCCTTTCTCGAAATCAATGTATCTGGAATGAGCTTTATGAGATTAAGTCTCTAAGCATTGGTTAAGCGAAAGCGATTCCTTGCAATCAGCAAGGAATCGCTAATGCATCGAAAAGAGTCGTATCTTCATAGTTTCTTCTTTCTTGATTACAGGCTTGTGTGGAAGATAATAGCTCTCGACTTCAAGTGCAAGTACTCTTTCAATAATTACTTCTTTAAGCCAACTCGAGACAGTCTAGTAGTTCAAATAAATTTTCTTATCGCAATCTCTTTGTAACGACGATTTTAATCTTTTCTCGGCTATGTCTCGATTATCGTAAAGATAGATAATTCTCTTTTTAAGATAGAAGAACTTCATCGATTTTCGTTGTGGATTTTGTTTCTTGAAGAGATCTTTATTTCAGCTTATACCTCCTTGTACTTGATGTACCTCCTTTGTAATACTCTTGATAAGATCCGTAATACTCAAAACATCGAGTCTTCATAAGTCTGATATGTTCTTGCTAGTTTCTTGAGTGAACATTGATATAATCGTCAGCGTAATATCGGTGCTATTATTATCGTCTATATCCTTACTTAAGATTGTCCATTCAAACTTAGTTTCTAAAATCGTTATTCCTTGATTTATCTGCAGAATTTTATTATTGAATATCTTACCAGCAACATTAACTCAACAATAAAATGGACTCTTGACGTTCATCGGTATCGCTCAAACGTATATCTTTTTTCTCAAGTATATCCCATGGACCATCGATCTTATAGTGTCTTGATAGATAATATCTTGTTGCAAAGCTACAAAGTCACATTTGTTTGTTCCATTTAAGTTGCTGATGTAGATTCGATAAATTTTGAGTCTCTGAGGCTTGGTTTTAGTTCCTCCAAACAATAAGTGTACCATCGTCTGTTCATCCTCAATCTCGTATTCAAACTCTCTGGCTACTTTTCCAAAACATAAGATCTATGTGAGCCAGTATCTATAGTGGCATGAACTTTCACCAAGCCTTTTGGATTCACCTCGTTCAATTTTACCTTTTAGTGTAAATAGGAACATTTTTGCACTCGAAGAAACATTCGCGAGACAACTGTTTCCTTCGTGAAAAACTGATTCATTCTTCTTATTTGCTTTGACTCATCCTTGTTTGACAGGTTTTTACACATCAACAAACAATATTCAACAATCCTGCCGCACCAAGGGCATTTTGCTCTTGTTGCGGCAAGTACTCTTTTATAACTGTATCCTACTTTCAGACAGTTAAAACAGCCCTGCTTGTCTTTTATAGCTGAAATCTCTTCTCCAAGTCCATACTTCCAATCGTTTCACAAACTGTTACGACTGGCTCACAGAACATACATCGCTGCAGCTTTGCTTCTTTCACTGATAGTGACACCAGACGCTGTCGCTATCTCTGGATCTCGTTCATCTTTCGATTTCCTTTTATTTTTGTCCTTTATCGGAAATCACTCTCGAAGTATGTCTTTACCATTTGAATGTTGCTCATTCTTGATCTCTCTTCTTAGAAAAATCATTAAACTGAGACGATCTTTTGCAATATCTGTTGTAACATTTACAACAGACGCAGAATGAAGAATTAACTGGACCCTTGTTTGTTGTATGTAAGGTCTCTTGAGGCAGTGAGGACTCTACCAAAGGAAACAACATTGCTGCGCACATTTCCGTCGTCAGACCTAAAGTCTCAAGTGCTCGTATATGCATCTCTAATTTATCATAAATAATTGTGAGAGACACATTTTTATTCTTACTTAAGACTAACTTTAAAAGTTCGCGCACTTAATCAATAAATCTTTTATGCCGAATCGAGACTCAAGTCTGTGCTTTCTCATAATTACCGGCCGTTAGTGGAAAACTATTCATTACTTCAACACGCGCGAGATTTTTACCATAGACTAGAAGTGGAATTTATTTTCCCTGTGTCTCATCAATTTTCTTAAAAGTATTCCAAAACGGAATCAATCTTTGATATCACCGCCAAACTGTCACAAAGTGAAAATCCGATTGACTTCTATTTTTACGGTTATACTCAGAGAACACGTCATTATCGTCCATATTAGAATTAATAGTCTACGTTAATTCTATTTTTGAAGGTCAAATAAAAAGAAAAATGTAAGAAAAATTAGAATTATTTTTTTAAATTGTTGCTATTTTGAAAATATCATATTAATTATTCTAGTTCGGACGAAAATTATAAGTCCATTCATTATAAGAAATAGCTTTATTTTTGCTATCAGACCAACAATATGATCTGTATTGACCTTAATTACCGTATTTTGTGGTGCAGGCCTAATTTTAACACCATCTTATTATTATTGTATTAAAAATTAATACTACGAAAAATATATTTTTTTAATACGTGTATTGTACGCATTTTCTAGATTTGTATTAGTTTTTAACTATACCTAAATTGTTATTTATTTATAAAATTCTCAAAGAATATTTTTAAAATCGACTTTAAAACGTAAAGATCCTCCCTTAAAGGATCTTTTGTTAAAATATTTTTGGTTAAAGGACTATGTCATTTTTCTTTTTTGTTTGGAAGTCTCTTTCCAGATATCCCGCAGGATATCCGGAAAAGTCGGATAATTGGATATACAAAAAGAATTTGACGACGGATATTCGATATTCTGTATCCCTTAACATATTATGCGGAGCATCCTTAAATAATAATATAAATAAATTAACTTTGTTAATATCCGGACTTACAGTACACGTCCGCTCACTGGTACGTTTACATTAACATTCATTTTTATACGAAAAGTGTAAATTTCAAATTTCAATCATTTTTGCAAAAACTTTATACCTAATATTTTTTTAACCAAAACGTGCAAAAATTACTGAAAATCTATAGCAGTGAATTCCAAACATCACATCACGTCACTTTGTCATATTCCAATTTGAAACTGTTAAGTTATTGGATTGTTCAAAAAATCATTGCGTTTTTTCCAATAGATTGTCCACGTTTATTTGTATGCGAGCTTGACATGAATGTCGAATATTTACGCGCGTTTTGTTATTGATACTCAACCTAGAAACCAAAAAAAAGTTGATGCGATTCGGTCGAGTTTTGTGCTTACAATTGTGGTTCGAACATAGAGAATTTTGAAGAGCATATTCGCCATATTCTCTTTTATTACTTCAAAAAAGGGAAGAAAGCAACTGAAGCAAGGGAAAAGTTGCGTCGAGTTTACAGCAGAAATGTCGTCAAAAAACGCCAATGCTAGAACTGGTTCACCCGATTCCGTGATGGTGATTTTTCAAAGACGCTCATCGCTCCGCGCCTTCCAAGGCCTTCCAAGATTGACGACGATGAAATGAAAGCATTGGTGCAAGCAAATAAGCATTCAACGGTTCGGGAGCTTGCTACCGTTCTAAAAGTGGAAGTGTTCATGGCCATTTGAAATCGCTAGGATTTGTAAAAAAGCTCGATGTTTGGGTCTCGCATGAGTTGAAAGAAATTCGTCTGACGAATCGCAGTGAGCGTCTGCGATCAACTCATCAAACGCGAAGAAAACGTTCTTGAAGCGTATGATCACGGGCGACGAAAAATGGATTGTTTACAATTTCAGCCGAAAAAGAAGTTGGAGTAGACGAGGTGAAGCATCGGAAAAGCAAGCAAAGGCGGAGATCCATCAAAAGAGGGTAATGCTGTCAATGTGGTGGGATTGGAAGGGTCTTCTATGAGCTACTTCCAAAGAACAAAACGATTAATTTCGATATCTACTGTGAATAGCTGCAGAAATTAAGTGATGCCATCGCACAGAAACGTTCCGAGTAATCAATCGTAAGGGTATGTTCACTACGACAATGCGAGATCACACACAAGTTTGGTCACTCGGCAAAAATTGTTGCAACATGATTGGGATGTTACCACATCCACCGTATAGTGCAGACCTTGCACTATCAGACTTCCATTTCTTTCCTTGCAAAACTCCTTGAATGATAAAATTTGCTTCTGAAGACCTCATCAAACAGCACCTAGACAAGTTTCTCGCAGAGAAGGATGGGAAGTTTTATGAACGTGGTATTACGAAGTTGCCCGACAGAAGGTCATCGAACAAAACGGCCAATATATCATTGATTAATGTTCATTACGTATATTAAATAAATACATCTGAAAATCAAATGAAAAAAACGCAATGACTTTTTGAACGACCCAATACATCGCTCATGCTCATCCCTTCATAGATTAGATTAGACATTAATGCATCAAAGGCGAATCGCAGGGACATTTGCAAAGAGAATAAAAATTTCACAGCAGAAACCAATTTTATACATTGCGCCTACAAAGCCAAATATTTGCATGCACTACGAGCACGAAGATGAAACTTTTGTACTTTTTTTATTACTTTTTTTTGAGGTTATATCAAGATCAAGTTCATTGGAGGTAGAAACCCTTTGACCGTATATTTATTCAACCGTATGTTTATACTCAACATTTTCTTCCTTCATAGCGTTTTCTAAAGATGCTTATCTCTTATAAATATGTAACAATGAAAAGTAGTGATTAATTATTTATTTTAAATAATTGCTATTTAGTATATTTTTTAAAACTCAATATAAGTATTATATGTACATGTTTTCATATGTACAGACAATACAGAAAACGTACATATATTATCAAGGTTATTGATGGACATGGCTTCTATTTTTTATATGTTACCAAAATATCTTTATGTATTTCACATTGTAAACATTTTCACGCACAATGTCAATAAAAATAGCTTACAAAGTAAATGTATACACAGATATAATACTAACCCAAGGATAATTGCAGAAATCAGAGTACTTAAGATAATGACGTTTGATGGGTAATTGTCCAGAAGCGCAATTTGCGTTGCAATAAAAAAATAGTTAAACCTATGTCATTATAAAAATAAAAAAAGAAACAATATTATAATATGCTAACTGACAAAAAACGTATACAATTAATCCGATTATTATTCGAATTATCCAATTTCGTAGCCTTTGGTATTCCTTTAGCGCTCTGAGAGCTTCTAACGTGTCGTCTAGTACAGCAAATTCGTGTAAGCACATTTTCAATTCCTTTAAAAAAATCATGTTTTTCACTTATGCGATACAGAAAAATATTATAATAATTTTATATTTGAGTAAAAATTGTTATTGCAATGTGTACAGAAAATGTAACAATGACAGATAGAGAGTTACATTATAATTAAATTGATCTGTCCAAAAAATTTTTTTTTAATTTAATTTAGTTTATTCCTCTATGAAAAAGATTAACAGAGAAATACACATGAACATAAAATATGATACGGTAGACTAAATTAGTTTGCAAATGTTAGGCGTCAGCAAAACTGCTATTATAAAGCCAATCCGCAAACCGGAACTGGCAAGGGAACTAGGTAACTCAAAAATTCAAAAAATTCTGAAACTTTGTGTAAAGTACAATAGTTCATCCGTAACACAAAACTTTTTGTTCATGAGAAAGAAACAGTTTTAGGAGGTGAAATATCCTTTTAAAAAAATTGGTTTTTTCTTTTGAAGCGAATATCGTCGAAACTATAAGTGAAAAAATTTCCGGAAATTTGAATTTTTGATTTCAAGAGTACTTTAGGACTACAATAAAAAAAATTGTTTTTAATTATTTATTTATTTTATATCCCACCTGCACCCCTTTTAATTTTTATATAACGCAAATCACAGAGCATTTGACGCTGATGTATATTATAGTTATGTTCCAAAGAACCATTTTTCAGATACAAACGAACATGTATACGCTTATGTAGTATTCGTTCCGTAGTATTCGTCTCATACCGCGTTGGCTGCACGAGATAGCGTAAATAGCAAATACAATACAATTCATCAACACAGCATTAGTGCAGCAGCAATTATTAAAATATATGAGCTTTTATATAACAACAACAACAACAGCAAAAGCAATAACAATGCGTCAAACCTAAAATCAGTCAAATATTTATGATATACATAAAGAAATGAACAAAATACTTCAGACAATTAAAAACAAAATATAAATAAATAAATAAATTGTTATTTTTATAAAATATCGTTCATTTAATTTTGGCTTTTGATAAAGCAGTTAATTGCAACATACTTAAAAAAGAAAAGATATTATATCAACAGTAATTCCGTTATGTCGCCATGGCAGAAAGAAAAGATATTATATCAACAGTACTTGCATAAGCAAAAAATAGTTTCGTGTTACGGACAAACTATTCTATTTGCACACAATGTTTCAGAATTTTCTGAATTTTTGAATTGCTTAACCTTCCTTGTAAGATAGCGATGCAATAAATGGTGAAGCAATAGTTAAAATCACACACGCGCGCACGCACCAACACACACCGATACACGCGCACGCGCAATCACTTACACACATACCAGTTATCTCAGTTTCTCTTATGCGTAAGGTAGAGATAAGTTTTCTGAATAATATGCAATTTACACCAAGGCAATAATAAGTCGAGTATATTTTTTTATTTGCTGTTAATTAGGTTGAAAAAAATGATTTTGAGAAAAACGCGTTTGAAGTTTTACTTTAAGATTACTATATATATGTACTGCACAAATTTAAATTAAAAAATTTAAATAGAAACCAACCAAGTTAATGTAACAACATAATATAGTAGAGAGCGCCTAATCAAAGTTAAAAGTGACGAATAATATAATATTCTAAGTTCATGAATTTAATTAATCTCAAATGTGACTGTGCGCCAAAATGTTTGGATGTTAAAACATAATCAATCTGAGATACTAATAATGGCGAGACGTTTAGACAATCGCGAGTATATATAATCCCTCCCTTTATTTCAAATAAGAAACTTTTATTGCGAAAAATATTTTAGCATCTCAGATTGAGTGTTTCTTTCAAAATATTAAAAAATCGATTTTTTTCAAAATTTTACCCTGTTTAAAGCTCTTAAGGAAAGGATTGAATACGAGATAATTTTAAGGCATCGACAATTAACAAGGATGGTTTAGAAAGATTTAGATGCAGCGAATTATTAGTAGACATTTGGCAAGAGATTTTAGATCTTTATTTAAAACAAAATAGATTGCTAAAGCACCGAATGAGTGAAAGGATTTGAGAAGAATTACGTCGTCCACGTTCCATGAAGAACTCGGAGGACAGAGAAATATTAGAAAAATTAAAGATAAAAATATTAAAAAATAGAGGTCTGAGAATGTACCTTGAAGTATCCCAGAGAGAACGGCATTAGGAGAGGAGAAAAGAGGAAAAGGATTATATATGAGGACTTGCTGTGTGCGATTTGTAAGAAACGAACAGATTAGGGAGAGGGCCGAGTGAGATAGACTTATGGCATAGCTTGAGTTTGACTAAAAATAAGTTATGATTGACAGTATTGAAAAGTCTTTTAAAAAAATTTTTTATAATTTTGTATTTTTTGTCTATAATTGTAAATTGAGAACAAGACTCCTTTAAGGCTTTCAATTAAAAGTACTATTAAACAAGAGATAAGTAGTATTAAAAGATTAAGTATTATTATAGGAATCGATACATTAAAAAATTTTTTACCTTAAAACGACAGAAACTGGTGAGAATTAACATAATGATGAACAATGGTATGAAATCATCCAGAAAAATATCAGATTGCAAATAACGCAAGTAATATATTTCATAGAAATAAAAGTACGTAAGAAAGCTCCATACAGCCAAAGCATACAACTAAGAGAAATACGGCCTGGATTGTCCAGGAGGATATTCGATCATGCACAAATTGAAAAATGATTCAATAATCAATAATGGTGCCAGCGCTCTTTCTAGCGTGTCTGTCATAGTTTGCGAATCGTCGGTTAGTACGAGTATTTTAACTTAATTAGTTCTGCACGAGACACAGACACGTTTTAATACTTTTAAGAATTTCAGAAATATAGTTTATGCAGTACCTCTAAGAACTTTGTGAGTACTACATTGTAAGATATGTACACTGGATAACGTATTTATACGCCAGCAAATATTGAACAACAGAATGGATATAGATAATCTAGATTAGATTGCCTTTCTTTTCGCGGAATTTTTTATTTATGGATACGTAGATTAAGGCCACTAGTTGTGGATCACTCTTGAGAGAAAAATTCATTTTTCCAGAAGAATATAAAATATTTAAGAATTATGATTGATCATAAAGATTACATTATGGATGATTTTATTTCATTTCGTATCGTATCGTTATAAGTTTTAATTTTGATTAAATGAAGCAATGACAATTATCCACAATCAGACCCCCATGTATTAATTGGATCAGTTCACCAAATGTTTTAACCTTTTTGAATTTATTTTCAATTGAGCATGATATTGACTTTTTTCGTGAAATCTAATGCTATTTATTATCTCCTGTAAAAGTCATAAGTAAATTCTTATTATACTTTGAATGATTTTTTTAAAGATAAATATCTTAGTTTATGTCTCACATTTAAGTTAAGGACATCAATGAAATATTTAGTGCTATTGCTATAAATAAAATAAAAAACTGACATTTGAAAGAGATAAAACAAATGTCAAATAACGCTTTTGTAATATGCTTTATTTGGTAGAAAGTGTTATAAGTATTTAACTCAGATTTAATATTGGCTAAAGACATACCGGTTAGAATTCTAAAATAGTGTTACAAAATGTACTTGATCACAAAATGTAAACATATTACAGAAAAGCAAAACAATTAATTAGATGATAAGAATTATATCCGCCAACTAAAAGTAAACTTACTTGCATTTTATGTAAAATGTTGTTATGATACTACTAGATTACTTCAGAGAACATAGATTTCTATTTCTTTAAGATTAAAAATGAATAACTGTAATAGCCTACTAATAACGCTTTATTTTTAAACTGATGATTGGAGATTTTTCGATTATATTTCAGAATGATACTGTTTGAAGAATATTCTCTTTTTACTCGATATGGTAGCCAGATATATTTTCTAATACATTAATACATATAATTAATAGATTCATGTAGCAACCTTCATAATCTGACAAATGTTCAACTACTGTAACTATCCTTCATCTGTAAGTGCTTTCCAATTGCAATATCCCTAGACACTCTCGTGCACATGGTGACACAAGTTGACATTTATAAATTTGGAAAAACAATTCGGCGTGCAGTTTGAATGACTACAAATATGATATACATATATGCAAGTATATATATATATATATATATATATATATATATATATATATATGTAGTAGTATTATTATTATTATATATATAAGTAATATAATTAATATATATATTANCTNTATATATAAACTTACTTATTACTTTTACTTT
>NW_012130101.1:913770-924460 GCF_000143395.1 Atta cephalotes | reverse complement strand
AGTAGTAAATTAATTTAAGTTAAGTTAAAACGTAAAAGTTAACGTACGGTCGTCGTAGTTAGTTAAGTAGTAACTAACTAATAATATATATATATATATATATATATATATATATATATATATATATATATATATATATAGTACATGTGTAATTCGAATTATTTATTATGTAATTCGAAAATCGAATTATTTAAACATTAAATATGTAGCTTTGACTATTATGACCATTACTTATGTTTCTTATTGTTGAATAACCGTTTAATCATTATGAGGATAAAATTACATGCTTGTCTGTCCGAACTTTTTTTGGCTGGATTTTCTTATGGACCAATATTTCCGAAATTCTGGAATTTTTCTCAACAATATAAATGATTATATTTATATGTTGAAAAAATGAATACTTATAAACATTTAAGAATTTTAAACACACAATATGTGAATACATCAAATACGATAAACAAAGCCATGATCAGTCAAAGTTAGATGTTTCGAATAATACATTATACATAAATACTTTTATTAAATCAATTTATTCCAGATCTGATTGCGCGCCGATAACTTTCGAACTTTCAATTAACACAATCATTCTGAAACGCTAATAATCCCCCTAAATTAGATTAGAAAGAAAATAAGAAATTTATTGCGAAATTGCGAAAAATTACCTCAGCTAAATAGAATTCGAACCTGAGATCTCTCAACTTTCCAGGAAAAGTCTTAGCTAATTCGAATTTATCTTTGGTAAATTTATTTGTAAGATAAATCTGGTAATTCGCGTATGTAATTAGGTAATTTTGCTACTTATCCAACAAGTAAAATTTACCAAAAGATGGAACAACCGGCCCTAATTGCGAAGAATATTTCCGAAGCCTCAGTGAAATGACATTCGTGAATCAAAATTTTATGTTATTATATTTTATTATTGTATTTTATAAATATATGAGATATATCCTTTTTAAATAAAACATTTATCGAAAATATTATAAACATGTATAAGCAATTTATGTATTTTATATTTTATGTCAAAGGAAATTTAATTTTATTTTATGTTGTATTACATTTTATTATATTATTCTTTGTACATAATAATTCTTTCTTTGTGTTCTATAATTTTATATAAAATACATTGGATGAAAAATAATAAATTATATGTAAACATTCAAATCCTACAAGCACAAAGTTAAACGTACCTGTTAGATGTAATTTGCCACATAACAATAAAATTGTATAACACGTTATATTACAATTATTTTGTAATTTGGTATTTAAAATAAAAAAGAGAATCACTGTTAAAAATCAGTGAGTAGTGGAGAGTCCAAGTAGGTATCCTTTGATCTTTAGTCATTTTAAAATTAGTTAGTCACTTTAAAATTATCGCGGTTTAAAATAGTCGCATTTAGAATTTAATTTGCGCAGAATGAAATTTGTCAGATTTGGTAAAAATAAAAATCAAAGCGTAAATCGAATGTAATGAGAGAATAATAGAAGTGTAAACGGAACCTTTAGGAGACGAAAATTGAAACAACGGAATATAAAAAAAACGTAAATGTCTCTTTTACGTTTCATTGTTTCAATTTTTCTCCTAGAAGTTTCGTTACGCTTCTAGTATTCTCCAATTTCGACTTACGCTCCGATTTTTATTTTCATCAGAGAACGAGTACACTTGTAGCATTTATCTTTAGCTGCATTAGTGCTAACATTGTATAAGCGTGTTTCTATGGATAGGCGAACTCATTCGGTGTACCGTGTTTCGGTAGTGTAAGTTTTATGCACGAAATGGAATTTTGCTATACCGCCTCAAAGAATCGATGTATTATATATAGGGTCAGTGATATTTAAAATTTGAAAATGAAAGTTGAGGGGGAGCAGAATTTCAGCGCAATAATAAGTTTGTTAGCGTACTATGCATGCTTTATGCATTCAGCATCTTCGCTTTCTCTTTCTTTAACGCCTGAATATATATATATATATATATATATATATATAAATATATATACACATATATATATTTATTATATTATGGAATTTATATTACATGGATAAATATCAGATAATCTAATCTGACTTGGCCGATGTCGCGCGCCATGATTAGTCTAATATTCGGGCTGTTCGACTTAATTTGCGAATGTTTACATCGATCATTCATTTTATTTCTAATCAAAGATAAACAAATGAACATAGCTCAATTATTTTTACGTTACAATTTTTTTTAACTTAGTTGAATTAAAACGAAAAATTTCCTACTTATTATACAATTTTAAATAATTTAAGTAGCATTTATGGTCCATTTTTAAATAAAAACTTTTTTTATTCAATTAGATTGAAAAACTGCATTTCATATTTCATTCATTTCAGAATATTGAATTGACCAGTATTCATGTTGCACAGAAATTGCTGATATTATTTTTGAATTTAACTGAATTAAAAAAACTGTACTTTCTATTCACAATTCTGAATTGAGTAGTATTCACGATGCACAGAAGATACTAATATTATTTTTGGATTGAAAGGCATAGAGATATGCTCTATGCATCGTACAAATGAATAAAAATGCATTCTGGATTGAAAAGAATTTATTTTAACAAACATGAATCCATATTTCTGAAAATCTGAATCCATTTTAATCCATTCTCATTTGGGTGATAACATGTATATATTATAAACATTATATAAATATATTATGTATATTATTATTTACATATTATTATATAAACACCTACAAATATTATATTCAATAAAGAAAAACGGTTCAATAAATTAAGAAATAAAATAATATAATAAAAGGCTACGAACTACTGTAAATCTTCCTAGCAAACGAGAATGCATTAAAATGGATTAAAATTTTTTACTATCCGAATACATATTTTAAATAGCGAATATTTGTTTTTGGATTTAATTGGATTTAATTAAATTCAATTAGATGCAATTGTATTGAAAAACTGCATTTCCTATTCAAAATTTGAATTTTGAAAACAGTATTCATAATGGGTGCGTTCGGGGAGATACTATTCGCGCTATTTAGCGCTACAAACTGTTCGCAGAGTTGCAGATAGTGCTAACAAACACGATTATGACGTCACTAATGATAGCGTGTTACGTCACAACTGCGCGCTATCAACGCTATTCTTTCCGAGGTAGTGTACTATTAGTAGCGTTAGCGTTTACAAATCCGTGAACGACCCTAACGTAGCGTTGGTAGCGTTTAACATTCGTCAAAGTTAGATTAATGTTTGAGGGGATTCTGTTCTCGAGTGGCACGAAATTTTTCTCTCTTAGAATTTTCGTAGAGTAAATGTATGTACGTAATGTGTGAATTTCAAATTTTATCATAATGAATGCAATCTCAATTTTAATCTCTGCTGGTTTACCTAGGCTGAAGTGAACATAAGTCTTGCTCTCAATACGACACGTGTTACCAGCCGAGCAGCGAGTTGGAAGATGGTGCCGGAATGGCTGCGTATGGACGAAAAGAAATAAAATAGGACGAGAGCTTTCGCTTACCGTTCCCGCCTTTATAACTCTAACTTTTACTACTGTTGTTACTATGAATAATTCGAGCCGTATATTCTTTTTGTGTTTTATAATAAAATAGTTTTCGTGTTTAATACAAAGAAGTATTCTATATTATTACGAATCTTACAATCTCGAAATCGCGATTGCAACAGTGATGACCATATTTGAAAACACTGTTTCGGAAAAAAGCGAATAAAGTTTTGAAATATTTTAGTATAAATATTTCAGTATCGCTCCGTTTTAGAAACAAAAGACACTCAAAAGGGAACGAAACTCTGCTCTTGGATAGAAACGTTCTAGAAGGGTTTTGAAAGATTGAACATAAATATAATAATAGCGAGCGCCAGTTGTATTGATTGGTGCGCGCTATTTGAATTGATCAAGAGGCTCCACATATATCATTTTATCTCGTATGTCTTGGACAATTTTCGTTTCTTCAAAAAACATTTTTATAAGGTAGTCTTGCTTGTGTATCATCTTTAACTTTTGTATTAACTTATATATCATCTTTAACTTTTCAAAGTTTCTGCGAAGTTTAACTTGTGTATTTGATTTCATTATAAATGTGAAAGTCAGAGATATATTGTTATTGATAATTTTTAATTCCTATGTACGAAAAAAAGTTACTCTGCGGTATAGCGCGGCAGGATATTCCGCTGCAGATGCTTAAGGTCCTTATTAGATGCTAGATATGCTTCTCCTTTTGAAATCGACAACGGATGTTCAAAGATTCTTTATTTTATCTGATTAATTTACTTAGCGTAACTATTAATTTTTTGATCTAGTTTACATTGTTCACTTCGGCTTAGCGGCAAGCTATCATAGAGATTACAATTGAGATTGCGTTCTGTTATTCACTACGAGAAAATAAAAAATTTACGTTACAAATACTTTACAAAAATTAAAAAATAAAAATAATTTTTAATCATAGGGACAAGTTTGGTTGATGATTGACAGAATCCCCTACATTAACTTAACCTCGACGAATATATCTTTCTGGTTAAATGCTACCAACGCTAGGATCGTTCATGAAGCTTGCTAACGCTAACGCGCTATTGGCTCCAAGAACAGCGTTAGTAGCATTTGCGTCCATAGCACGAATAGTGTCTCTCTGAACGTACTCAATGCTTATTGTGCACAAAAAAAGCTAATATAATATTATTTTTAGATTGAAAAGCATAGAGATATGCTCCATGCAATTCCTATAAATGAAAAATGTATTCAGGATTGAAAAACATTCATTTTAATATTCGTGAATCAATATTTTTGAAAATCTGAATCTATTTCAATTCATTTCAATCCATTCTCATTTGCTGGGTTAGGTAAGAAAAATTTTTTAATAAACAATCAGATCATATACAACAGACGTTTCGATCCTTATCGGATTATTCTCAATATTAGACTTTAAAATGTTATTGCAGGTAATCTCACAAAAACGTTCGCAATTAATCGTGTAAAACCATAGATATATATAAGATAGATCAGCATTAGTTATATAAACCTGGATTTGGCAGAACGATGCGAGAGGCAAAATATCGGAGCAACCTATCCTTCTCTGCGCGCACATCTTGAGTAAATTTATTTTGGTAATACTCAAGAATTTTACCTTTCTTATGATTTTAACGAAATTAGGCTGATTCGATTTTACACGAAATGAACGAATGTGACAAAAGAATGATGCTCTGCCTCGTAGACTGAGATATTAATCGTTGAAATTAACGACTATTCAAGTTAGGAAATCTGTTACAGTAGCCTAGTTTCCACTGAAGGAAACCAGATCATAATGTAAGAATCAATCAACTACAATCGAGTATTCCCTTAGTACAATCGAACGAGAAGAATGCTTGACTGTAGTTGGTTGGTTCTTACATTCTGATCTGGTTTAAATAAGGCATTAAAAAACGTCAGTATTTGCATATTCACCATTTTTACTTCTTATTCCTTTTCCTTATTCCTGTTCTGTTCCTACTCCATTGCTGAGCTGAGAAGGTTATAGACACAGTTGTTATAGCTTCTAAGCTATTGGAAACCTTGTAGCTTTATATTTATGTATTTCCGTAATTTTATTGTAAGATTAAGAGATGAAAAGAAGGATATAAAAAAACTGAAATATTATATATTAACGAAGGCAAAAGAATTTATAAAATGCCTTGTTGCGTTGCGGTAAACTGTATCAATAGATTAGAAAAAGATATTCGATTATTTAAATTTCCTGCGGATAATGTTTGTCGACAACTTGCTGTATTGCTGTAAAATAAATACATGACTTGTGAATAAACATTACTACACTTCCTCACAGATGAGAAATTTCAATCCTTTTCTTCAAATTGATATACAAATTTGTCACCTTATCTAGAAATAAATCTAACCTAAAGTCAGATACTCTTCAGGTCCTGCATTAATATTACGATAGATATTCAACTGATTTTGAGAGCAAAAATGAAATGAAAGGAGCTACAAAATTTCAAGCAAATCATAACCTGTAATGACCATAACCCGTTATAAGTCAGTGATGGAATGGATAGAGCAAGGAGTAAGAAAAGGAATAAAAATGGTGAAATATATTTCTAATGCTCTAGTTTAAACCCTCGATGGAAATTAGGTCACTGATGATATAGAGACATAAGAATAAATAAGGCTAGAATAAATATTGCAATACAAGAATACACTGCAATAATGATATGAGAATATAAGATACCCAGTGAGAGAAATGACAATGAAATCGATCGTCGAATCGACGTCATTTGATGACTTGATGATTCGATTCCATTATCATTTTTCACTGAATATTTTGTTTCTGTGGAGTCCAAAACGGCGGCTGCTCCTAAACCAATCACAATTTGTCCAAAATTGCAAAAAGCAACATGGCTGCTATCATAGTTGCTATGTACACGCATTGACAGTAATGATATTCCTGGCATCCGGCGCACGGCATTACATTATATCATATTTTTTTTTATTTACTTTATTATATTTAATTTATTATATTTTATTATTTCTTATATTTAACTGTAAATTTAATTTTGCAATCTTGCGATATAAAATATTAACTTCATTTGTATACTGCATTTAGAAAAGCATGCAAAGCTATTACAATGAGTTTAAAAATTACACATAGTATTGTAAAGTTATGTACAAAAATTTTTTAGTATTAAAAATTTTTTATGCACAACATTGTGTGCATAATAAAAGTATTATTATGAATATCGGCGAGCGAGAGACGCCGGGATGTCTCACTCGTACTAGTAACAAATGTGTGAGATAGCGAAAGGATACGAGCCGACATCACGACCAATTACGCTTTCTCTCTCAATCGTGCACCTTGCGCTAAGGACAAAAAATTGGAGTGTCTCCTATTTTCTCTCTTCATGCTCCTCACCTCCTCCGCGTTTCTAGTAACACGTACGTGTGCGCTTCAATACAAGTGTGTAGCCGCGCGCCGAACGCTAGAGGACACCATTCTTGCCGGTGCGTGTATAAACATTCATTAAGTTAGAAGCGAAACCTCACGTCGTGCATGAACTAGATCTCGCGTCCTTCTTATTCTTTCGAGAAGTTTGTTCAGTCTTTCGAGAAGTTAGCCAATGAGTGATTAAGAGCGAAGTACTTTAAGTTTTATGTAGCATCAACAGTTAAAATATAACGATGTTTATAAAAAAATCATGCTTCTTATTCATTCCTTTATTGTAATTTATCTTTTTCCTAAATAATTAACTAGCATATTCTATTTGGTTTATAGAAATGCCCACGTGTTAAGTCGATTCTACATTAGTTGCAAGCTGATCTCAAGTTTGTTGCGACAGCCAATGTGAAGTGTTTATTTTAAAATGCAAGCTTCAGATTGGCTGTCGCAACAAACTTGCGATCGGCTTGCAACTAATGTAGAACCGACTTAAAAGTCATACCAGAAAGAAACCTAAGAGAGGACATGACGACCCAAAACCTGTAACCGCAAAATGCTGCCGCGCATTATTGCCCTCTGACAAAGTGGATATAAACTACATGACAACATCCATTTTCTTAGGATTCATGTAATCGTGCTACATATAACATGATTATATGAATCAAATATTGATTTATCATCTCCAGCCTCGAAAAGTAAATGATATATCCTAAGAAAAATGGATGTTGTCATGTAGTTTACATCCACTTTGTCAGAGGACAATAGTGCGCGACAGCATTTTGCGGTTACAGGTTTTGGACCGTCCTGTCCTCTTTCAGATTTCTCTCTGCTGATATTATAGTGCCTTAGAAAAATGAGTCCATCTCACGGTGATATTATGCCGCAGAATATACGTAGGTTATAGGCGTACATATGCGGGTGCCAAGCAAACGGTGTAGTATCATCACGAAATGGACTCGTTTTCTGTAAAGAGAAAATGATGCGGATCTCTATAAAGAGACGTATACAAATGGAGTTAGACAGAGAGCATAGACTCTTGCATAACGTATAACATATGCATAATGCATAAAAAAATGAAATCAAAGTCCTTTATTTCCTACCTTTCCATAAAATAAGGACTCTGATTGATTGGATTTCTTATATCTTATGTGTTATGCATTATGCAAGAGACGCACGATATCCAATGAGAGTATACTTTTAGAATAAGAATATTGATAAAGTTGTACACTCATTAGATATCGTGTGTCGCTCGCGACGAACATCGCTGATATGCCAGAGGTATTAGCTTAATCAGAGTGTATTCATGGAGCTTCTGATAAATAAAGAGGAAATAAAATCATTAAATTTTTAAAGTATCGCAAACTTGTCTCCATTGTGACGCAAAACGTCATTTTCAAACTTATGTATTTATAAACGTACTTTATTGGAAAAATAAAGTCGTTAAATATGTAAATCAATTTTTTAATTATACGTAATTTGTTTAAATCAAAAGAAATACTGTAAATGCTTAATTTTTGTATTATTTAGTTTAATTTATTTAGTTTGTATTATTTAGTTTATATAGATTTATGTGTTATTGAAATATTAGTGCAGTTCATGTACAGATTGCAGAGACGCATAAGTACGAGTTTCGCGATAATACTATTCTTTGATGACTCTCTTGACCACCTCTCCAAAGATCAGCTTCCAAAGTTCCTAACGAGCGAGCGAGCTATTCGCAAAATGCGCAGTATATAACATTGAGTGCAAAACATTGTGTGAATTAAACTGATTCTAATGTAAAACCAGCTTTATGCATATAGTGCAATTTCCGCCATATTGACGCAACCAATCTGGAAAAGCGATACTTTATAAATCTAGTGACTTTACTCTGAAATTATTTTTTTTTAGAGTTATTTATGAATAATTCTATTTAACTAACTAGTTTCATGATGCATACTCATTTCCTGCATATTATTGTATCATACCGAGACACTGATATACCCTTGTAGAAAAGTACTACGCACTACACAGTATTTTTCCATAAGACTTTAACATTCTAAAAGACATCCACAGTTAAAGACAAGATGAAATTTGGTCATCCAGAAATATCTTAATGATGATGTCATATGTATGTAAAATAAGCGGACATATAAACATCTTCAATTTGTTCTAAATATCTCCTAAATTTTTTCAAGTACATATTTTGGATGTTTGAAAATCCCTCAATATACATTCATAGGATACTTAAGATCAAGTTTTGCTGTGTGAGATTTCGCCACATGCTTATTTTTCGCATTGGCTGCGTTCAGCGAACTGGTGTATTCTTTTAGAATTCAATTAGCATTTCAGATCTGGAAGAGTACACCAATAACAACGAGTGCTCATTCAACTGTTGAGTTCATTGAACGCAGCTATTGTTGGTCACGAGTGCGGTTCACTTGACGCTACAAATGTTTCAAAACTTTTGATTGACCAATCAGAAGAAAGAATTTTATTAATTAACCAATCAAAAAATGTTTTGAAGTGTTTGTAGCATTAAAATTGTTTACTGCACAGAATGCTTCACCCATGGTGAAAAGAATATAAGGTGTAGTACTCCCATGAATGCGCAATAGGAGAATGAATTGGGTAACATTTGATTGGCTGTTATACCCGATTAGCAGTATAACCAGCGTTATTATACGCTACACAGGAAAGTGCATATTGAGAACATTTGATTGGTTAACATTGTTTGTTTTGTCTCTCGGGAACAATAAATGTCAGGGGATCAATTCTATATCTTGAAACGAGGTGAAAATTACAAAAGTGAGTAAATTTACTAGGTATTGACCAATGAAATTATCAGTATTCTAATAAATTCGTTCCCTAGATGTCGTATAACGGATGTTGTACGTAATATAAATCCTATTGGCCGCAGCACAGACTCTTGCATAATGCGTAGTGTATAAAGGACTCAACCAAAATTCTTCTTTTCCATAGAATGGGAGGAAAGGAAAGATTCTAATTAGTTGATTTGCTTATGCTTACGTTATGCATTATGCAAAAATCTGTGCTGTGACCTTATGACCATTCTATAATAAGCCATTAATCAGAAGTTCATCAGTCATAAATCAGAAGTTAGAAGCTGGAAATTGACTAATCACAGTCATCAATTTCTAACTTCTAATTTCTAATTTATGACTAATGGCTTATTGTAGAATGGCCATTACATTTCAAATACGGTGGGTTCATTTGGTGGGAGCGAGCAGTTCCCGAGAGACAAAACGAATAATCCTTATTATTATTTCTAATATTGCTATCGCCACTATGTAATGTTTCATCTTCTATTCTTTCCATGGCTTCACCTTTCCAATTCCATCATGGTCCATCATTCATTTATGCACGGATATATGGAGGATATATTGGCGGGAAAGAAGTAGTTAACTTTTTATTTATGTTGTTATTGCATAACGTTATTATTCTGTGAAAAATCACATTTCTTTAAAATAAACTTGTTCACAAAAACGACAGATTGTGGATATTAAACATATCCGATGCTGAATTCGTAGCAATAACAGTAACGTAGCAGTAATTGATAATAAGTATTTCGGTAAAAAGTTTCATATATAAATATATATAAATATACGTAGAAATATTTATAAACATTATACAATATATGAAATTATATATATATATATATATATATATATATATATATATATATATATAAGTAAGTATACACACACACACTACTACTATTACTACGTACTAGTACGTAACGTTACGTTACGTTACGTACGGTACGTACACGAACTA
>NW_012130101.1:912111-913750 GCF_000143395.1 Atta cephalotes | reverse complement strand
TATTATAATATATAAATANNTATATATATATATATATATATATATATATATATATATATATATAAATTTATTAAAGGAAAGTGACACACACACGCACGTATTCATGTACACTGACATAGGTCTCTTAGGCTAGGGTCACGCAAACATTTTGAAGCATTTTTTTAATTTATAAAATTCTTTCTTCTAATTGATCCATCAAATGCTTCAAAGCATTTGTAGTGAGACTTTGACCACAATCTTAAAAAGACATCCCCTTATTTCTCAGGCGCCCAATTATGAAACTTTATCCCTAGATGGAAAGTAAACAGTGCAAATTTTAACCATTGAAGTTAACGGAAAAATTTTTCATTTTTTACTTTTCACTCTAGGAAAAAAGTTTAATGATTGATATTCAGAAATTAACTATTGCACTTTATAATAAAATCGTGATCTATTTAGCTAATTGAAGAAATACAAACTCATAATTCATACATTTGAGGCTTGTTTGTATATCAAATCAGTTAAAAACGAACTCTACGAAAACGAAAATAGAATTCTTACAATTAATTTTTTTTGCTATTTGCTTAGTTTAAATAATAGATATATTGATATGATGATACATACGTTTTAAATGCTTGTAATTTCTTAAATCAATTTTATTTATATTATTTTTTCTTTTTTAGTTTTTTTCGTAATATTTTAAAAGTGAAGTAGCGTAAATCGCCACTTGCCCGTAAAACAGATGAGCTAACTTAATTTATATTGCTTTATAGTGTCAAATTATTGGACCTGAAGACAATTGTGAATATATAGGAAAATTTTTTAAAAACTATCGCGTTACATACGTTTGCATATTGTAGAATAGCATAAAATAATGCATATAATTCAATAAAAATATTTTATAACAAAGTGAAAAAATTCTGAAAAATCTTATATACATTCACTTGTAGGTGTATTATACAGATAATTCCTATAAAAGAAAAAGAATAGGAATACATAGTATTAACTGCCTATGTTTTAGAATTCATTTTGTGAGGCAATCATTTTTGCTTATCTTACAAAAAAATTATTACAAAATTGCAAATAGTATTATAAACAAACAGTATTATAAAAACTGCTTATACTATCTAAATAGAAGACACTTTTATTTTGTATTTATGTTTTAAAGTTTTATTTTTACCTTTTATTTAAGAAATATTGTCCAAAAATAAAATGATATGTCAATATCGGCGACTTTCCTCTATAATTCCTATATAATTATATATGTCCACATACATTTCATATATTCTTTTTTCTTTTGTAAAATTACTTTTCAAAGTAATAAAAACAATAATAATAAGAAAATGTCAAAAATAATTAAAGAAACAATTTTTCGTATTGTTTGTTTTAGAAAAAGTCAAGTTTAGAGAAATATAAAAAAAATTACTTATACATAATTATATATAATTTTGCATATAATGATCAGCGATTTTTTTGCATTTCTTTAAACATGATTTCTTCTAAAACAAATAATGGGGAAATTATCCTTTTAATTTTTAAATGTCTTCATTATTGTTATGATTTTAAATACACTAAAAATTTTACAAAAAAAAAGATGTACAGACATGTATATATGGACATATTTCATGTATATATATATATATATATATATATATATATA
>NW_012130101.1:891016-909746 GCF_000143395.1 Atta cephalotes | reverse complement strand
ATAATAAAGCCTCAAATTTCGGAAAAAAAAACGGCGGAAGCAAAGTTGTACACTTAATATATATATATATATATATATATGTATATATGTGTGTGTTTATAAATATTTATGCATCTTTATATATGTTTGTACATATATTTATATTTAAAGCCAGTTAATTTAATCGGTTGACTAACCAATTGTGTTTACTGTTTAGTAGAAATGACCAATTGCGGTTGACATCCAACAAATGAGAATGGATTGAAATGAATTGAAATGGATTCAGATTTTCAGAAATATTGATTCACGAAGATTAAAATGAATGCTTTTCAATCCTGAATGCATTTTATTCATTTATAGGAATTACAGGAACATATCTCTATGCCTTTCAATCAATAAAAATATTAGCTTTTTTGTGCACACACACACATTGTGAATACCGTTCAATTCAAAATTCTGAAAGGAAATGTAGTTTTTCAATCCAATTGCACTCAGTTGAATCTAATTGAATCCAATTGAATCCAATTAAATAAAAAAAAAGTATTCGCTATTTAAAATACGCATTCGGATAGAAAAAAATTTCAATCCATTTTAATCCATTCTCGTTTGAACAGTTAATCACAATAAGCTTGGTGAAACCAGTTCTTATATATGAAATATATTCATATTTATATTTATATATGAATTTTTTATCTGGATTAATAATTATCGTATACAAAGTGAACCAACTTTTTATCCTATGAAAAACTTATCGACTTCATAATTGATTATAATGTATCTGCAGTCGATAATTTCTGGTTCATCTTGTATAAGTTTTAATTGTAGCTTAAACTTCAAGATTTCTTAAAAAACAGCAATATAATATTTATTTCAAGCATTAAAATTATTTTTTATCTAGTCCGTTTAGTTCCGTTTCTCTATGCACAAAGGAAAAAACTAGCGCTAATACGCACATGTGATACGCTGCGTTCCATGCGGTCCATGCATGAAACAGAATGCACCCAAAATATTGATCGGACTCTTACTTCTAGAAATTCTATTTTTGGGTTTGACAACAAATCTCAGGGATGTCTGGGATCAGTATGCTCGCCAAAGAAACCTCACAATCACAAGCCCTTCTAAGTGCAACTATGTTGGCAAAGTCGGTTGGCGAGACTACAGGCTATAAAAAAGAAGAAGAAGAAGAAGAAGAAGCAAAATTGGATAGAAGGATGAAATCCCAAAAAGATTTTCGCCAATTGATGTTGTATTGCTTCCAGCAAGGTTTCACAGCTTCGCAAACTATGATTGAGCTATACTCTGTCTTTGGAAAAACCTGTGTCACTCTCCACACAATTTGGAGATGGTATCGAAAATTCAGAACTGGTGATTTCAATGTAGAAGATCTTCCTCGCTCTGGTCGACCTCAAGAATTTGATGTAACACTTCTCAAGGACATCATGCACAAAAATCCGCAAATGACCGTTAAAGAACTCGCCGCCACTCTGCATAAGTCCGCTTCCACAGTGCAAATCTACCTGAAGAAGCTGGGTAAATAGTAGATAAGAGGTCTGTTTTTTATTTCTGCTCTTCATGAATTTAAGAATACTGTGCAACAAGTTGAAGTGAAACAAAACATATATTTGTGCAGGAATAAAAAATTGACCTAATGTATTGTGTGCTGAATTTATATAGTAGATTTGAAACGAATTTTCCAAACTACCTAATATATGAAAAAATATTTCTCATCCAATCTTGTATTGAAAATTATAATAACCTATGTCTTTCTTTAATTTCAATTCTAATATTTTTGATTTTAATACACCTAATTTCTTAGTGCTGCAAACTGTTCATATTGAATTGAATACTTAGAAATCATCGACCGCAGTCCATAAAAAAAATTTCTCGAATTTTTCCATCTCTGAATAATTCATTATTCCTTCATTTTAGTTTTCTCTTCATTCTGAAGAGCATATTGAATTCCATGAAGTGAGAGAGAAGATCCGAACTTTGTTGAGATGAAAGTGTGTTCTCGTAAGAACTTGTGATTAAAATGCTTATAACAAGTTTTATGAGAACAAGTTACGAACCAGATGATTTTGCTTAACCTTAATAAGCTTATCAACTGTCCATTTTGACTCAAACTGTTGAGTTTTTCAAAAGTCTTGTCTAGTCTATTCAGTTGATAAACTGGACATTACATTTTCAATTCTCAAATATATCCAATTAATAAAATGAAATTTATATCATGAAAGAAAATTTATGAATTTTTGGTTTTCAATGATTTTTCCATTTTAAATATCCTACAACTTTATTACTAAAATACTTTTATTAATTAATTAGTAATGTTTTCCTATACTCGTTCGAAGATATATATTTTATTTAAATATATTAAACGGTTTTTTATTTTAACATCGTTAAACGTATTAAATGATTTAACAAAGTATTTATAACAAATGTTACATATTACATATAAAGTTTAATTATGTTGTTCAATAATATGTATTTTTAAATAAAAGTGATTAATTATTTTATACAACTACTTTTAATTATTTCTAATTTTATTTAAAAAATGACATTATAAGCAACTTTTTATAAAATTGTATATTTGATCTAGTTTTATGATTATCATCTTCGTCGGAGTTTTTCTCGGTTGGATTTTGTTTGCAAACAGTACTGCCACATCAAAAAGTCTAAATTATTATCTTAGTAATTTAAACTTTTTAATATGGCAGCCCTTTTTGTTAGCTAATTGGGGAGGGGAGTCTGTCGAAGGGTATAGTTGGGCGCCATTTGCAATTAACCTTACTCAATTGAGGTCTGGTCGTACATATCTCAGTTCGTTTACCTGTGCATTTAGATCGTAAAATGTCGTGTTGGATACGTGGTTGTCCCACCAAAAGTGGATTAATGAAGAGGAGCCTTTTTACACCTTATTCGGATGAAATATTCAACAAATGGAAGGATAGTGGAATTGCTAAAAAAGGCGTCAATAAATTTACCAAAAAAAGTCGCGTCTGCGAGTTACATTTTCAAAAAGATGACGTTATTCGAGTAGATACTTTTAAGATAGAGGGTAGTGAAGATTTTTTGGTGCCACGTAAGGTACCGAAGTTGAGGAAAGGTGCTATTCCATCAATTTTTCCACCGGTCAGACATTATCATATAAACTCCATTGACGAGCAGATAAATTACTATCGTATAAACATCATTAACAAGCAGAATCAGAAAAAACAGCAGACTGGAGAAACGAGCGTTGTAGCTCACTTAACGAGTACGTTTAATTGTTTCGTTTTTGTTTGGCTATCTTTTTTCTTTTTCTTTTAATTTTCCTATCTACTACGAAAGGTCACAGTATCATGCGATGATAAATTTGCACATACTCTCCGGGGAAAGCAGAGGACATGCTTTCGTATAGAAATCACGAATAGTATGCCTTCTATATAAAGTTAGTCTTTTCTGTACTAGCATTTAACTTGTAGATTCATAAATAGAACGATGTTCTTGCTCTTTAAACAAACCTGGATTGTTAGTCATTGTTAGTCATTGTTAGTCCGTGGATCGAGCCCAAGTCCGGAACCTCATTCAGTGCCTGTCTCATACATACTATCTCACACACTGCTTTGCAAATGGCGTCCATTCGCGAAAATCCTGTTCCTTTCAGCGGACTCCCTCCCATTAACGAATCACTTTTTTTATTCGCGCGTTATCGAGTTCGGAATAGTTCGGATTCTTTCTTTCTTTATACTGAATTCTTTCTTTGTTGCGTTGTCTTCGTCATCTGATTCCTTCTCTTTCGTTGCATTTGTTTTTTTTTCTCGAATCGATCTCGAAGATTTATTCGAAAATGTATCGAAAAAATGAAAATATTGAATTTGTATGAAATTATACGTAACAAGTAATTTTATGTATCCGAAAAAAATATAAATTCACATATTTTTTGTTATATCTAAAAAATTAATTAAGATATAAAAATTAACAAGAGAGAAAGTTTTTTTTTCTCGATCAAGCTGGATCTTAAGTGTCAATTATTTTAATTGTATACCGAATTGATTTTTCAGGCTTCAAACGCAAACTCGATTGAACTGCAATAGTAACAAATTGCCTAGCAATTTAATAATTTGAAGCTCATAGATCTTATAAAACTCTTAATGCTGAATAATAACATATTAAAATTTATAAATAATCTTGTCGCAAAAATATCTCGGCCGGGATTGACCATCGAAAAATCATTCTCCGTAACACCCCGGGAAAAAAATATTGTATATATAATTATTATTATAAAATTATTATAAAATTATATAAAAATATATATAATTTTATATAATTATATATGAATGGACATATTTTATATTTAATTCTATATAATTATATATTTATATATATTTATATATACATAAATATATATAATTATATAGAATTATATATAATTTTATATAATTATATATAAAATATTTTTTCCCAGGGGCTGTTTTATGTACAGGTAAAAATCTATTTTTAGGGCCTTGACTCTTCAATATTTCTTCAGTGTCTTTTAAAACAAATTATAATAATAATCGTTTAAATATAAACTTTCATCGCATAATGTTTCTTTAATGATGTTATGTTTTAAAGTATTTATACTCCGATTTATACTCCGAATATAATTATACTCCGATTATGCAAATCAACAACAAACTTTAACATATCTCTAAATTTCAAGATATATTAATTTCAAAATATATCGTTATATAAAATCTAAATATAAAAAAAACAAAGTATTTTATATATTTATGATATTAAATCACATAATATATGACATAAATAAATTTAAGAAAAAAAAAGGAAACTTCCGTATCACGTAATAAGAAAAATTATAGATCGTGGCAACGTCGCATTTTTGGAGCAGATGAATCGGCACAAGAGGTTATCTGACAAAAATATTTATACGAAAGAAAAATGTCCGCACAGCTGCGTTATAAAGGAAGATACATCAAAAGTAAAGTTTTAGCAAAAAAAGAAAAGTGTAAAGCAACTTTCGTGAAGATACGACAAGAAAGGCATAATTTCTTTCTTGATGAGAAACAAGATATATCGGATCCACGTGATGGTAATTGCATTGTGAACTTGAAAGTGCTCAGAAAGTGCGACGTTGCCATACTTACTAGATTTCTTCAGGGCTATTCTTCAGATTCTCAAATGCCATCCAGATATCACTCCATCCTTATTGTTTACCGAATGTTAAATAAGGATGACATTAGATCTGTTTTTTGTTACACTCTGAATCGGTGCAATAAGTTTAAATAAAATAAATATACGTTTGTTTCACTTTATTTTGCACTATGTGTACCAATTTAAAAAGTACAGCAATAAAAAACAGACCTATTTAATCCGGGGAGCATCCGAGTAGGAATCCAAACATTTCTTAGGATATCATGTAATTTTTTTCTTGGAGCGAAAACGTGAAAAGTGAAAATTTTTTCTATGTATATATACATACATACAATATATATGTACATACATACATGCGCATCACAATTTTTATTTTTCACGTTTTCACTCTAGAGAAAAGTTACGTAACGATAACCAGTTCTTAACAAAATGTATAAAATCAAGATTTTTTTATTGACTCAAACTTTAATATCGTGCGATAAATATTTGCGATATTGTTACACGTGCTTCCTCACAAATTTAACTATTCGAGACTCGTTTTTCATTAACTTCTTGAATGTGATTTCGAGGCTATATGAAAATTCGTGTCGCATCACAGCAAAAATGATATACTGGTTCAGTAGAAAAAGTAATTTTGCAACTGTTTTAAAAATTCTTTAATATAATTGATATTTTGCCCTTCTCGGTAAAAAATTTTTCATAAATGTATAAACATACATAAATATTCATAAACATGTCATATTTCATATATGAACATATTTATGAATATTTATGCATGTTTATACATGTTTATACATATTTATGGATGAAAAATTTTTACATATTTATACGTGAATGAAAAATTTTTTATCAGGTTAGTTTGATTCTTACTGAATCTAAATGTATAAAACCAATCATATTTAATGATAAATACGGAAAATTTACAATGTTTAATATTCGGTTAAATATTAGAAATGGGACGCTAATTCAAATTCATCTTTTATAGACATATATATTAAAAAAATCTAAAGTCGAGACGAAAGTTTCAAAACATTCTTGAATAATGCATTTTGAGTATAATCTTTCAACCTTTCAAATTTTCAATCTTATTTCTACAATGTTTTTTATACACTGACTATTCCCGTTATGAAAAAGCGCGCTGAACAGGAGTCAGAAGCTAAAAATTGATCAATCACAGTCAATTTTTAGGTTCTGACTTCTGATTTATGACTAATGGCTTATTATAGAAGGCCCATTAACTTCAGCAGCGTTAAACTTATCACTTTGTTTTATGTATTCACACATCATAATAACATATCAATTTTCAGCAGATTTATTGAGTCAGCCTTCACAAAACATGATTTTAAAATATTTGGCATTCTTAGAACTGATTGTACCGACGTTACTTTAACTTTAAACGAGGCTTGAATTTTTCATTTTCTCTCTTTAAAGCCGAGAAAGAAAAAAGAAGAGTTTTAAGGCTTAAAATCAAAGTAACGATGGTAATCATATCTTATGCGCTTCGAAAATTTCGTTAAAAAATATGGACTGTCAATGCGTAATAACAAATAAAAACGGAAGGCTTGCGCGAAGACGAAACAATCCTGTGATATCATATAAACAAATCTACTAATAGTGTAACGTTTTCTTCTGTTTGAATTTTCAAAAATTTTCAACTTTATTAATAAATAAATATAAATAAATATAAATTAAACTATTTCATTATTGGACAGTTCATAATGCTTAAATCAATCGAATTTAGAAATTTCGAAATTTACTTGAAGACTGAATTTCTCTCTTTTTATTAAGTTCAATTTATACTACAAACCCCATTTCTCAAATTTAATTTTCTTTTCGAGAGATTAGCCAAAGATGCACTAAAAAAACTTAAGAGTATTAGTACTACACGACTCTCTGAACTTATTTCCTTTCTTATTTCCAACGATATTAATTATTTTTGTATTTTAATCTTTCGATTATTCAGCTTCAACCTTTCTTAATTCATTTATTCTCTTAATTTATTTATCCTTGCGATATATAAACATATACAGAATGAGTAAAAAATCTCGGAGCGCTGAAATATCTCAAAAACAAAGCATTTTCGGAAAAAATGATTCAGACAAAAATTGTAGAGATTTTTAAAAAGATCTATTTACTGATCACATCTGTTTGACATTGGCTGGCATCGCCAAGATTATATCGATTTTTTAAAATGGGATCATGATGAAAATTTTTCTCATAATTTTTATATGAATTGGAATATTTTTTTTTAGAAATATATTTATTTTTAGAAATATTCAAAAATATTCGAAAAGTTTACATCTTCTCTCAGAATTTTTTGTACAAGTGAATTCTGAAATATTTTGAAATTTCTCATCCTATAATTTAAAAAAATATTTTTAGATTTTATTTCATCAGAAATTATACTTATAAAAAAATATTATACTTGCCATATTTTATAATTAACATATATGAAAAATTCTGGGAAAAGATGTAGATTTTATGAGAAATGTTCCAATCTGTATAAAAAATGTGAGAAAATTATAAAATTATATAGAAATTCTGAAATTATATGAAAAATTCTGAGAAAAATTTTCCAGAGATACCTTGTTTTTGGTTCCAGAGTTTTTTGATTCTAATAGCTGATGTCAAGAGCTTTTCACACTACAATAAAGTTCATTTTCATTACGTAGGAGAGACTGGAGACTGGAGCTAATAGATTATAGGGGTAGATAAACTAATCAGGGCTACGTTATTAAAAGGGGAAAAAACATGCAAGAATAGCGTAAATAGTTGTATTCAGCAGAAAAAGCAGTTTTGCAACTGTTGTAAAATTCTTTAATATGATTGATTTTTCCCTTAATTTCTCACTGGATTTAAATATATTAACCAATTATATTCAAGAATTTTACAACAGTTGCAAAGCTGCTTTTTCTGCTGAACGCAGCCATATATCTGAGCACGCAACACTCAACAACTACTGCCACGCCACTCAGTCTGCTGTGATATTTCCGTACGGATGCATCTGTGACAGAAGTTAGGTTACAATTTAAAAAAATTGTACATGTAAGTAAATGTTTTTATTCTTGAAATTTTGTTTACGATCACATATCAATGTCTGAGATATTTCATTTTTGTTTAGATAGTAAGTTTACTAAAGTCCAATAGATTATTTTTGTTTATCTGTCTTTGTTATTATATACTGTTATTTTTAGAAAATTAATGGATGGGGATAGTAAACTCAAGATGGGGCTATATGACTCATTAACGACGACTCTTATAATATCTACTTTCTAAATTTCTTGGATTGAAATCTCATTCTAAAAGAGTCAAAATACAGCCACTTTTGAAAAAGAATGAAAACTTTTTACTCTTTTTGAAAAATAATGGCAATATTTCACTTCTTTAAACAGATCTATCTCAGTAAATATTCAGTTTAGTCCTCTCATGTCCATTGATGAAACTAGATTCATTTGACGTGTTTTTGCACGAAATGAACAAAAAAGCGTCGCTCTGCCCCGCGAAGCAAAATATTAAAGTTGTTAGATTAGGTTAGGAAATCTCATTCACTGCGATTTTATTCCAAAAAAGGAGTGGAATGTTTCACTCCTTTTTAATGTGAGATTTCATTTCTTTTTCAAGGAGTAAAATATGATTTTCACTCTCTTTGAGGTATTACTCAAAAGAATTTAGAGAGTATTTTATTTTTATTTTAAATACACATTACAGATCTTTTTTTTTTAAATACACCTAATGCAATAATTTTTATAATTTAATAATAATTTTAATTTTAATAATAAAATTTTAATAATAAAAATATGTAATAATTAAATTATACATATAATATTATTATAAATATTGTAATGTTAATTTAATTACAGAAAATCATGAGGACATACAAGAGAAAGACAAATAAGGGAAATATTCCGAAGAACATTATAGAATTTGCGTGTAAAGAAGTAATTTTAGAAGGAAAAAGTGTTCGTTCTTCAGCAGCGAAATATAATATCTCATTTAAAACCTTGCACCGATATGTTAATAAATTAAAAGCTGTAGGAAAAGATGTTAGTCAAATATCAAATATTCAATTTACTCATGTAGGTTACGGCAAAAGTCATCAAATTTTGAATGATACGGAAGAAATTGCTTTAGTGGAATATATTAAAAGAATAGCAGATATTTATTATGATATAACACCCAAAGAAGTAAGGAAATTGGCTTATCAATTTGCAATAAAAAACGGAAATAAAGTACGAGATTCTTGGAATGAAAACAAAATAGCAGGTGAAGATTGGTTCAGAGGTTTCCTTAAACGCAATAACAATTTATCAATAAGATTAAAAACTACAAGTCTCTCTAGAGCGAAGTCATTTAACAAACATAATGTTAATTTATTTTTCACAAATTTGAAAACAATCTGTAATTGTCTAAGAGTGAAGCCATCTGATATCTGGAATATGGATGAGATAGGGATTAATACTGTTCACACTCCTGAACGTGTAATTGCACGTCGTGAGATGAAACAATTAGGAAAGATAATTTCAACCGAAAAAGAAACTCTCGTTACCATGGCAGTTGCAGTTTCAGCTATTGGAAATATGATCCCACCATTTTTTATATTTCCAAAAGCTCATTACAAAGATCATTTTATACAAGAAGGCCCTCTTGGATCTGCAGGTGATGTTAATCCATTTGGTTGGATGGAAGAAGAACATTTTATAAAATATTGTCAACACTTTGTTCATCATGTTAAACCATCTAAAGAGAAGCCTGTTCTTCTTTTACTTGACAATCATGAATCTCACCTTTCTATTGAGGCGCTGGATTATTTGAAAGAGAATGGAATTATAGTTTTATCATTCCCTTATAATTGCAGTCATAAGTTGCAGCCACTAGATAGATCTGTATATGAACCTTTGAAAAATTACATCAACACAGCATGTGACAACTGGCTAGCTAGTAATCCAGGAAAATCTTTATCTCTATATCACATTTCAGAAATAATAAAAATTGCATTACCTCTGGCAACAACTTCAATAAATATTCAAGCAGGTTTCCGCATTTCAGGAATATTTCCTTTAAATGAAAATATATTTCCTGATACTGAATTCTTAGAATCTAATGTGATCGACAAAGAAGATACTTCTATTATTATCAAAGCTGAGAACGATGAACTTTTTTCTGTCCAGGAAAATGTCGATTTTTTATCTATCAAGAAAAATATCAGTCCATCTTCGGTATATCAGGATATAAGACATCTGCCAAAAGTGGAACTGTATCAAGAAAAAAAAGAACTTGTAAACGAACTAATGCAATATATATAGACTCGCTAGAAAAAGATGCTCTCATGGAGCAAAAGCTCGATTGTTCAAGAAAAAAAATAGAATTAGCCAGGAAGAAACGGAAATCGAACAAAAAAGCAAGACAATAAGAAAAGAAAAAAGTAAGGAAAATCCAAGTAAAAGAAAACTTCTTTGATTGAAAAGTCATAAAGCAGAAGAATTTTAATAAAATAAATTCTTCATCCCCTCGAATGAGACAAATATAAGACAATGAAATGTATTCCATATATATGGTAAAAATGTATTCCGTATATATAGTAATGTAAAATTCATTTTTTCAATAAGGCTTAATTTTATCTGTAAAAATTCGAAACTGAAAAATAAATCTATTAGCTCCGCTATTTATAAGGTCCAGTTATAAGGCTTGAAAATGAACTTTATTGTAGTGTTTTAAAAAGCTCTTGACATCATAGATTCTGGAATCAAAAATAGAATGTCCCAATTAAAAAAATCAATGTGCCTTGATCTGATCTTGGCCATCCAAAGTCATGCAGATGTGATCAGTAAATAGATCTTTTTAAACTTTACAACTTTCGTCTAAAGCGTTTTTCTCAAAAACTGCTTTGTTTTCGAGATATTTCATCGATCCGAGACTTTTCAGTTACCCTATTTAAATTAATTCTCATGTTCTCTTCTTCTTAGTAACATTATTATTTTTGTCTTGTATAGGTAAGAACAAGATAAATTCTGATAAGGATGTTAAAGTTAAAAGAGATTCGTATGCTGATGAGACGATGAAGGATGACAGCAGAATACAGGGATTCAAAAGAGAATTGGAAGCAGATAAGATTCTTGGCTCGGCAGATGACAATGGAAAGCTAATGTATTTAATGCAATGGTAAGTAATACATCCTAGTTGTTATTACGTTTAATATCATCACATGCTTTGGTAATCGAATTGATAAGATTGATGTCTACATAGAATGAAAGAAATTAAAGTTCAAATCCTGGCAGAGATGATTTTTTTCAATAAATTCTTTATATTATTTAAAAATATTAATTCGCATTACTAATATGAAATTGCATGTCGATATAATTTGTAATATTACATAGACCAGCCTCAATTTACTAGTGTATTAAGACCTACAGATAATCAACGCACAATTTGCTTGAACTGGAAATTGTAAAAATTTACACAAAATATTAATTAGACACCAAGACTCGTCTTGAGTGAATGTGACTCATTTGTATTGATACATCTATTTTTAATGTCAAATGCATATTTAAAAAGTAGTACAAATAAATAAAGAATTCAAGTTAATGCGAATTTAAAAACCGATTGAAGCTGAATGATAAATAAAAATAATTTTGTGCAGGAAAGGAACAGATGCAGTTGACATGGTATCTGCCAGTGAAGCCAATGCCAAGTGCCCCCAAATTGTTATCCGATTTTATGAGGAGAGAATAACTTGGAAAAGAGCAAAAGTAAAACCATAATAGATGAACTTCCTGGAAAAAGTCAAATTCCACGTTTTTTGAGAAATTGACTTTTATTGTGACCTTGTACGCGGTTAAAGTCTCATTACAAATGTTTTGAATTTGATTGATCATTAGAAGAAAGAATTTTATTAATGGTTAAAGAAAAAAATAACTATAGAGGACACATCTTTCTTGCCGCAGTTTATATGTTTTTATATGTGCAATTATTTTGCATGAAATATAGATTGGAAAAGATAATTCAAAATTAATACTTTTTTAAAATAAAAAATCCATGCTCAGATGAAAATAGTAATAAATATACCTTCAAAATCTATATTAATGTTTTCGCTAATTTCAAATTTGCATTCATATAATTGATCAATTTTCAATGGCCGATCCAAAATGGCAATCAAAATGACTATCAGGCGTGTTTTGATAATTATGAAATATAAATTCTTAATATTCTTAATTCTTTGTATTCTTAATATTCTTAATATTTTTAATAAATTTTTAATATTTTTATATATAAAATTTTACACATAGATATGTGCATGTATAAGCCAGAGTTAATTTTTTTTTCAATTTAGCTGCCATATTGAATTCATTATTTTGATTTTTTTAATTTTGACCTAAGATTTTTAATCAGCGACCTCAAAAATTCCTATGTACTAAAATTCAGTTAAATACATTCAATAAAAAAATTTGCGCAACAAAAAGGATTAATTTGAGATTAATATTACAAAGTCAATTTTCTATGATTTAAGATCCTACGACTTTTATTAAACTCCGCATAACGCATTTGTAATATCATTAATCGTATACTCTTTATAATGTATATTGTAAATATCTTTGAAATGTGATTACTCTATTTTATTCTAAACAAAATAAATGTTCCTATCGGGCTCAAAACGATGTCTATTATTTATTTTAGATTATGAGAATAATATTTGTTTCTGTTATTTACACATTTATATTATTTTTTGATTCATAGCCTTTCTTAACACGTATTTTTAATTTTTATTGTTGAACCATATTACATGATGTATTCAAAATAAATGTGTTCTTTTTTTAATATTGTTTATTTAATCTCTGTCTCATAATAATCTACTTGCAATGTGGGTAGTATCTCTATACATTTTTTGTATCTAATCTGTATCAGAGGTACATTCAAATTCGAGTATTTGTATCTAGATAAAAAAAAAGCATCTAAACTCACTAATTTTCAGATGCATTTTTCAGATACATTCCCTTAGCATAATCATAATTCCATTTTATGTGTGATTGTTGATTGATTTGCAGCTTTGCTGCAAAATTCTATAACATGATTCTTCTATAACATGAATCTTTCGCTTCCCAGCAAACGAAAATGAATTGAAATGGATTGGAAATTTTCAATTCATCCGAATCCGTATTTTAAATCCATAAAAATGAATTGGATTCCATATAAAAAAAATTTTTATACATGTAAAAGTTTAAATAAATTGAAGTAGTAAATTAAATAAATTAAATGAAATTCTATAGTTATTATTTTAAAACTTTTATACAAAAAATATACTGTATAATAAAGGAAACGTATTAAATATAAAATAATCATAAAAGCAATTAATTTATTAATTAAAAATAAGGAATTTACATATGTAACATGTATACATATTTATTCATGATATTTTTACGGTACTAACTTTTTTTTAACTGAATTGAATTAAAACGAAAAATTTCTTTATAATTCTATTTTATTTATAATTTTCTATCCTATTATATATTCTACCCTATTTATAATTCTGAATTCACATGTACCAAAATTTCTAATGTATGTCCAGACTTTTCAAACAAAAATCGAAAATCATAGAAATATACTTTGAAGAAATATACTTTGAGATTGAAAACCATGGAAATATACTCCATTCTTATAAATGAATAAAAATGCATTCAAGATTGAAAAGGAATAGATATTTGTTTCAAGCAATTCCTATAAATGAATAAAAATGCATTCAGGATTGAAAAGCATTCATTTATAGGAATATTGTTCAATTTTGAATAAGGAAATGCAATCCAATTGCATTCAATTGAATCTAATTGAATCCAATTGAATCCAAAAAAAGTATTCGCTATTTAAAATACATTCGGATAGAAAAAAATTTTAATCCATTTTAATTCATTCTCGTTTGCTGGGTAGCAATATATTTTTTCTTGTATGTGTGTGTACAATAAAAAACTTATTTTTAGAAAAATATTTTCAAATAGTATCTTGTCGGAAGGAAAGAATATGATAAATCTAATTTAATGTAAAAGCCTATACAGCATACAAAATATTGCAGTAACATCGCAAAAATATTTCAAAATATTACTGCAATATTTCAGCAACATTGCAGCAATGTAAAAATGTCCGTTTTAAAAATATTGATACGTTGCAGCAATATTACAACATAAATATATATGCAATGTTAGATTTTGGAGGAATACTTGCAGAAATGCATTGTAATAATCCAACTTTGCTGTAATATTGTATTAACGTTATTGCAATATTTATTATAAGATTTTGTACTATATAAATATTAAAAAAATAGAAATAGGAGTTAATTCATTGTAACATACAATGAATATAAATAAAATATGATTCATAATTAATTATGTCTTTATATTTTATAGGCATGTTCCGACATACACTGCCAGTACTGAAAATCTACAATATAGGTAACGTGAATTATAAATTTTCAGTATTGGCTGTGCATGTCGGAACACGACCTATACATCTTATATCTTATTATTGTGTCCATTGTACATTATATTTAATCCTTACTTCTAATTGTTTTATGTCTATAAATTAAAAACACAATTCCTATAAATTATAAATATTGACTGCGTTTACACTTTATGTCCATTTTCATTAATGTAGATTAATTTTAATCTCGTTTCAACTTACTCTTCATCATTTTTTAATCTTTAGAACAGAAAAAGACGAAGATAAGTTGAACTGAGATTAAAATTAATCTATATTGGTAGAAATGGACATTAATCGGGTTTAATAATATTTGTAGTTAGAAACTAACCAGTCATTCTATTTTTCAGAAGAATATAATTTAGAATATAGTGAGATTAGTCAGTTTCATAACTATAGATGTTATGAAACCCGATTAAATGTGCCATGTAAACGTGACCATTAATCCATTCCTATTCTTCCATTATGTCCAAGTCCTTACTTTATTGGGTTGTACACAAATCAATATATACAAGTCTTAACACTGAAAGTGAGTTTTCTAGCAGAGACACAAATCAATACAATGATAAGAGTCATTATGTCTTTATTTTTGACTAATTTTTGAACAAGGACAGGATGACTCTTGTGTCAATTTGTGTATCTGCTGGAAATATTTTAAAAATACTGCTGCAACATTGCTGAAATAATATTGCAAAAAAGTCTTCGCAATGTTTCTACAATACATTGTATTGCGATATTGATGCAATATTGAAATGTTGCAACAATGTTGCTATAAGTTTCTGTGCTGTACGGGAGTGAGATATCTCAATTGATAAAATGCTCAATATTTTATCAAAGAGCATAATGATCATGATTAATTCATTTTTAAATTTTTATTAAACATACAACTTTATTGATTTGTATCCAACGGTTTTAAAGCGCACAGTGCACTAGTTCTGCCAATGAAAAACTATTAGGGCTGTGTTCCGTTTCACGTATGATGCGCATGCTGCATTATTTATCCTTCTTATTCATCGAATGTTAAACAAGGATAAATGAAGGCTCATGCGCACCATACGTGAAACGGAATGCAGCCTAGATCGCAGTAATTGTAACTGACAACATGTCAGAACATACCGCGAGTTTTTTTGATTAGAGTAGACAATCGGTGTAAAAGATACATAATTATTGCAGCGATAAAGAAGGTATTTTAAATTTTAACCAATTTTAATTATTTTCTTATTGTAGCGTTTTTTGTTAATTCGATCCGACTTCGATGATGTTTTTATATTTGTTCTACAATAATTGGAAACGTAGTTGTAATTGGAAGAATTGACGATAATTATTTAGAATACAAACTACATCTCTAATTTTTATGAAATTAGGTTCATTCGACGCGTTTTTGTTCGAAACGAAAGAAAAGCGTCGCTCTGCCCTCTGAGATATTAAGCGTTGAAGTTGAGTCTTTAGGTTAGGAAATCTGTCATTCTGATAAGATGCAGCTCTATGTATGAACATTTTGGTTATATGCGCATGCGCTGTGACCAGCTGTGGCCACATACTTCGCTAAATTTGAACCGAGTAAAAATACGCCACTGTAAACCCAGCAAACGAGAATGGATTGAAATGAATTGAAATGGATTCAGATTTTCAGAAATATTGATTCACGAAAATGTTAAAATGTTAAAATGAATACTTTTCAATCCTGAATGCATTTTATTCATTTATAGGAATTGCATGGAGCATATCTCTATACCTTTCAATCTAAAAATAATATTAGCTTTTTCTGTGCACACAAACATAATTGTGAATACTGTTCAGTTAAAAATTTTGAATAGGAAATATAGTTTTTCAATCCAATTGAATCCAATTATTGATTGAAATTTTTTCTATCTAAATGCGTATTTTAAATAGCGAACTTTTTTGGATTTAATTGGATGCAATTGGATTGAAAAATTGCATTTCCTATTCAAAATTTTGAATTGAACAGTATTCACAATATACCGAAAAAGCTAATATTACTTTTAGATTGAAAGGCAGAGATATGCTTCATGCAATTCCTATAAATGAATAAAAATGCATTCAGGAATTGAAAAGTATTCATTTTAATATTCGTGAATCAATATTTCTGAAAATCTGAATCCATTTTCAATTCGTTTCAATCCATTCTCATTTGCTGTATTATAAAATAGGTAAAAGCTGCAAAAGAAGAGTTAAACAATTATGCAAGAAATGCAAAGAAATGCATAGATTTAGTGTCGGATTGAATTAGTAAATTGTAAATGCTATTAGTGTTACTATAATAATAGTGTTATTTTGTATAGTAGTTCAGAACTGTCTTCAAAAAGAATAGACTTTTTGATCCAATAAACCAACTATTATTTAACATAACTTTAATAATCTAGATAGAATGTTATCAAGATATCGGAAAAGTGATAGAAAGCAATTCACTTGGGAGCAAATGACAAAGGCCAAAGAACATATTGCTGCAGGCTACAGCATAAAAGCAACAGCTCGGTTCGTGGGGGTATGCGAAGCAACATTAAGAAAGAGATTAAAAGAAGTAAGTTCATTTTATTTACATAGACTTGTCTATGCACTAAATTAATAATTATTTTTGCTTAGCCTTAGGCAACTAAATTAGGATATTTAGATAAAATTTTATGCCATTTTCTTTTCAGGAGACAACATCATTAAATTTAGGCAGGTTCAAATCAAGCTTTTCTACAAAAGATGAGAAAGCTTTGGTAAAATTGGTCAAAATCATAGATGATACATTTTATGGAGTGTCAAGAAAACAGTTAATGGCAATAGTGTATCAATATGCTGAACATAAAAATATTTTCCATAATTTTAACCATGAAAAAAAGATGGTAGGAGAAAAATGGATTAGAGATTTTTCTGTGAAATATAGATTAACTTTACAACGTCCAGAGAAGTTTTCAGGAGGTGTCCTTAAGTTCAACAAGGTTCAGTTTAACAAATTCCATAATAATCTAAAAAAGATTCTAGAAGAAAATCCTGAACTTAATGCCAGTCGTATTTATAATATGGATGAAAGTAACATATCAACTATTTTTACTAAACTTCCAAAAATAGTGTCACCTAAATGTAACTTAGAATCAAAAGTAGTGTCTCTAAATCGTATACAGTCACTAACTGTAGTTTGTTGTCTGAGTGCCGCTGGCTACTACGTTCCACCTGCTCTAATTTTTCCTCGAAAAAAATATAAGCCAGAATTTTGTAAGAGAGCGCCACAGAATACTTTAGGTATGGCATCTGATTGTGGATCTATGAATTCAGAACTATTCGTATCCTGGTTAAAACATTTTACAAAATATGTGACGGCATCTCAAGATAGACCGGTATTACTCATATTGGACAATCATATATCACACTGCAGTTTGCCAGCAATTAATTATTGTCAAGAGAATGGCATCATTTTGTTATCTTTACCTCCATACGCTAGTTATAAATTACAACCACTTGAAATAGCTTGTTTTGGATCATTAAAAAAGTTCATGGCAGAAGAATGTGATCGATTGATATCACAGCACCCCGATCGGTCGATAACAATTTGTCAAATAGGAGAAATTTTTCGTACAGCTTATCACAAGACTGTTTCTATTGACAAAGCAATTAACGCGTTTAGAGATACAGGAATTTTCCCCCAGAATCCCTCTGTTTTTCGAGAAGACTTCACATCAGTCTCATTTACGAACAGACAATCAGTCGAGCATCTTGAAGATGATGAGTTGGTAAGTCTGGAAACACGATAGGCGTGGTAAGCCTTAAGCTGTAAGAAATACAGTAATCACAGTCGATTATTCTCTTCATCTAGCTGTGATTAATCAATATCGTATGGCTTAAAATTTACTATAACGGTTGTACTCAATGCACCTTTTTATTTATTGAGCTTTTTCTGAATTCTAATTTTTTTAATATTTAAAATTTTATAGAAAAAAATATTGGCGTTTAGAGAAATAAAGTTTATCTTAAAGAGAGGAAAAAGTTAATATATTAAATTATAAAAATAATTAGATTAAGGCCATAAAAGATACCTAAGGCCGGCCATTTTTAATAATATCTCATCGATGATTAATTATATTAGACTTGGAAAGTTCGTTTCAAGTTCTTTTAATATTTAAAATTTTATAGAAAAAATATTGGCGTTTAGAGAAAT
>NW_012130101.1:884959-890224 GCF_000143395.1 Atta cephalotes | reverse complement strand
ATTAATTATATTAGACTTGGAAAGTTCGTTTCAAGTTCTTTTAATATTTAAAATTTTATAGAAAAAATATTGGCGTTTAGAGAAATAAAGTTTATCTTAAAGAGAGGAAAAAGTTAATATATTAAATTATAAAAGTAATTAGATTAAGACCATAAAAGATACCCAAGGCCGGCCGTTTTTAATAATATCTCATCGATGACTAATTATATTAGACTTGAAAAGTTCGTTTCAAAGTTTGCGAAAGCTGATGATTTTAACATGGAATACTACCTTTATTTTGGATCGTTTCGAGAGCTATTGATGAAATACTTCTGAAGGACTTCATGTTCAAAAATCCGCAAATATTATTAAATCCGTCATCATACAAATCCGCTTTGCACAAATCCACCGTGCAAAATTATCTGACGATGCTGAGTAAATAGCTACGGTGATCATATTTAGAGAAAATAAAGAACCTAAAAATTTTAGTACTTTATTTCTAAATATTTCCAAACTAGTTTGTGGCTGTCAGAAGTTTGCGCACTAATTTCTGAAATTTTTTTGCGCAGGTGAGATAATTCTCAAGTAAAGCATGAGTCGTTATAAATAACATCAAAATAATTGCAAATTTGGTTATTAAAAGTCACTTCAATTATATTATTCACTAATTTTGATATCACTTTGTAGTGTTGGGCACAATCGATTAATTTATTAGTTAATTGAAATAATTAACTAAAAATTCAAAATATACATATATAATCATGATTAATGTAATCAATTAATAAAATCAATTGTCAAACAATTTTATAACAATTTTAATGATTAATTGATTACGTTCCAGCTTGACTAAAGTAATTGATTAAAAATGATATATGATCACGACTAATTTAATCAATTATTAATCAAATAAAATATAATTAATTAAAAAAAATAATCATTAATTTTCAATCATTCTTAAAAAATTATATTCGTAATTTTTACGATCTATAATATTATTATAGAACGTGTTTGTTATATTGAAAAGCTATTCAAATCACTATTGGTCGATAAATCGTTTTATATTTTTATGGAAAGAGATTGCACATATTAATAAAATATAGTTTTCTCTTATAAATAATCGATTAATTTTATTTATAAAACTGAAACATAACACTAATGCTAATAGAAAACTAATATATTTTTGGCAATAATATCAAAATAATGCTATGCACACATCTGTTTTTAGAAAGGAAAAATATTAAATAATTAAGTAGATTTAATCTGTGCTTAATTAAATACAAATCATTAATAAATAATGATTAATTTTTTAATTTGTACCAAATAATTTCAATTAATCAATTGAATTAATCACAGTAATGATTTGTTTTAATCGATTAAAATTGCAGATTAAAAATTTTTTAATTGATTAATACCTAAGATTTATTTGAAGACAACTAAAAAATTTTAATCATTTACTATAATCAAGAATTAAACTTTTAATCATTAATCTATTGAGTAAATTGATTAAATTTTTCTCAATTGCTTTGTCGTTATTGTGATTTTGTCAGTTGTTTCCGTAAACATTTATACTCATTAGTATGACATTTGAGGGGATATAGTCATCACTATAAATATCTCATAAAATATTGCATCTTTGATTTACATAAAAGGTTTGAAACGAATTTTCCAAACAATCTAATATATGAAAAATCTCTTTTACAATCTTATATTGTATTTGTCATTCTAATAACATTTTTCTTTAAATGCAATCCTATAAATTCGGCCGAAAACTAGATGATATATTAAATTTTTTAGCCTAAGAAATTTCTTGGACGTTTTTTAAAATTTCTGAGCTTTAATACAGTTATTTACGAAGTCTGTCCCAAAAGTATCCAATCTCTGCGTATATCTTTGTCCTTGTCATTCTCTCTCTATTGTGGAAAAGACGTTCAGTATTTGGGGTGTGGACTTTGAGAAGTACTCCCACCAAGCGGCACGACTAAATAGTTGTTCAGTCGGCAACAGTTCGTAGTTGTGTGAGTGTCAGAAGCTTCGACTGTCGCATTTCACAATGACTGAACGGATGGAGCAGAAAGTTTACATCAAATCTTGCCAAAAACTTGGCCATACATGTTCAGCGACAATCGACATTATGCGCAAAATTTATGGTAACAACTCTATGAGTGAAACACAAATAAAATGGTGGTTTAATCGGTTCAGAAGTGGTCGTGTCTCAGTGGACAATCATCGTCGAGTCGGTAGACCATCAACGTCGAGAACAGCGACGAATATAGAACGTGTGCGAGTTGCAATCAAGGAAAATCGTTGTTTGACTTTGCGACAATTAGTAGAGAACCTTGGAATTCCAAAAACTACTCTTTCTCGAATTTTGGTTAAAGATCTTGGGATAACTCGCGTGTGTTCAAAAAAATCCATTCCAGAAGCGCTGAAGCAAAATCAAAAGGATTTTCAAAATGAAGTTACCAAAGACGTCTTGGAATCCGACCAAAAAGATTCTGAGGTGCATAAAAGAGCTATTACAAAGATCTTATATATATGAAATTTGACGTTGAAGGAATAAAACTGGATGCGATGTGGGAGCTGTTAGCTATCACAAAAAATGATTTTCAGAACCATTTACAGAAGTGGATGGAAGGTTATTGCTTCGAAAAAAGATTACAGTGAAGATGACATTGTCATATCACTCCTTAATAATGTTTTCTCATGATATAGACAGAGGCCTGGAATACTTTTGAGACAGACTTTATACAGTTTTTTTTATTAAAGAAAATTATTTATTAAATTATTATTATTTTTATTTTTTATTTTTGCGATGAAATCTGGTGTGTGTTTTATAGCTAAAATCTCCAAATTTGAATTTGATTGAATAATTAGTTCTTGAGATATACTGTCCAACTTTGAAAACGTCGTTTCAAGAAAAAAGCATTAAAGTTTGCAAAATGATTTTAATGATTTAAACAAATTTATTATTCCAATTTATATTTATTTGGTTACACAAAGACCATACAGTGAGCCTTCCATTTGCTCGTACAGCTCTTCTCTCGCATATGCTACTTAATTCATAAGTAGACATCGGATTTTTATGCAGATATCTTTTGCAGACATGCACAAAATACAAATTTGCATAAATATGCAAATATGCACAATATGCACAAATAAATATGCATTTTTAGTGCTTTTTTAATGAATTTTCTATTTTTATGTTATTTTCCAATCTGCTTTCTAAAAAAGTATGAAATTGCATAAGAATCTGATATCTATTCAAAATTGCCTTCTTATTTTCGATCTTATATAATTTTGATTTTAATTTCTTAGTGCCATGCTGCAAACTGTGAGCCTCCAGTAGAGTGCTTGGGAACCACCTTCCACAGTTCGTGTAATGGAGTTTCTTCGTCTCCAAGTAATTAATTCCTTTCATTTCTTCCGTTGATTCAGTTTCGTCTCTAATTGAAATCAAGGATTTGTTTAGAGATCTTTCGAATAAATGACCAAAAATGATTGAAAAGTTAGATGTTAAATTTGTTGTTTTAATTATTTGAATTTAAAAATCTATTATAAATAAATAACTAATTGGTGCTGAACAACAATTTCGCGTCAATTACAAATTATAACTTTATTTTTGCTAATTATCAATTATAATGAATTTTAAGTGAAATAATTATTTTAATTTTCTTTTAAGTTCTACTATTATACTACAAATCTAATATTTATTAACTTTAGTTTTTACTAGCTTAAGTTACACTAAAAAAAACTTATAATATATTTCCAACAATATTAATTATTTTGATGTCGTATGTTTTCGAACTTAGTTTCAATCTTCCTTAATTTATTCGTTCTCCTTATTCACATATCTTTGAGATAAGGAAAGATAAGTTAATTCTCATGTATTCTTCTTAATAATATTAATTATTTTTATGTCATATAGACCAGACTGAGATAAATTCTTGTGAGGATATTGAAATTAAAACAGATGTATATGCTGATGAGACGATGATAGATGACAGCAGAGTACAGGGATTCGAGAGAGAATTGGAAGCAGATAAGATCCTTGGCTCAGCGAACGACAATGGAAAACTGATGTACTTGATACAATGGTACGTAATATGTCCTACTATCGCGATATCATCACATGTCTCGAATTAGTAAGATGCCCCCATAGAAAATGAGGAAAATCCAAGTTCAGATCCCAGTGATATTTTAAAGAATTCAAGTTAATATGAATTTAATAATTTAAAAATGATTGAAGCTGACTAATGAATAAGGATAATTGTTTGCGCAGGAAAGGAACAGATGCAGTTGACATGGTGTCTGCCAGTGAAGCCAATGTCAAGTGCCCTCAAATTGTTATCCGATTTTATGAAGACAGAATAACTTGGAAAAGGACAAAAAATAAAACCGTAGTAGATGAGTTTTCTTGAAAGAATCAGGTTCTGCATTTTTTTACCTTTGTTGTGATTTACCTTTGTTGTGAGTGCGGTTAAAGTTCTCATTACAAATGCCTTAAAGCATTTCATTGAAAATATAATTTTACTAATTAGCTAATAAAATAATGTTTCAATGCATTTATAGTATCACATTAACCGTACTCTGTATAAAAAATATTTTCGACGTGACTGTTTTATTTCATTTTAAACACAATATATGTTTCTTTTTTAATATTATTCATTTAATTCCTTTTAATATTGATGAATTTGACTTATAATTTAGCAGTATGTCTAGTCTTTTTGCTGCATGTTTTATTATTCTTTGCAACATTTTCTGTGTTTCTTCTTATGCAATTCTCTGCTATCTGAGACAATAAATAGAAAAAAATATAATTTTATAAAATTCTATTTGAATTTTTATCCTGAATATGTATTCGCTTATCGAAATGTTTTAGAGGAAATTATTTTTTAATAAAGAAAATATAATATACAAAATAATTTAAAATTGATAATTGGATAATTTAAATTTTTGCTTCGCATACACTGTATAGAAAGGGATGTATAACATATACGATTGACAACATATTTGTACACATACTCACAGAATCAGGATTAGTAAGAATAATGTTATTTTAAAATTAAATTAAGTTAAAATTAATAAAATTAATTGGAGGACTTATTTTGTAACTTTTTAACAATTGTAACTGTGTTCAGTCATTAAGAGTTGAAGAACAGACTTAATTGTGTATTAAAAAAGTAAATATTTAATATAATGCTCCTTCTTTTTCTATAATTTTGTAAATTTATATTTTCATGCATAAAATATATATATATATATATATATATATATATATACTACTAG
>NW_012130101.1:863099-884939 GCF_000143395.1 Atta cephalotes | reverse complement strand
TATATATATATATATATATATATATATATACTCTGAAAGGAAAATTATCCCGTTTTTTCCTTTCAAATTTTTTTATGTTCACTTTTTATGTACACTTAAAAAAGAAAAGATAATAAATTTTGAATCAAGAACTATTCTTTGTCATTTAAATTATATAAGAGAATAATTTATGTTTTAGTATTAAAACCGAAAATATACAAGGATAAGCAAAAGATTAGATTGATGTTATCATTTTCTAACTTACCTTTTTGTATATTACATAAATAAATTTTGAAATAAAAAAAGGAAATAGAATTTGAGCAAGATCAAGCAATAAGATCAAGTCAAATCATGCATTTTTCGTAGAGAAAGGTGATGTACCTTTAACTTTGACATTTTTTCTTGTGCAAGTTATATTTTGATGTCTAAAAATTCAAAAATTCTAAAATATTCTTTGAAGTGTTGATACTAACATATATTTTTTGTAGATTTAAATTATTACCTTTTCTATCTTTTTTCTATCTTTTTTAACATTAGAAAAAAAATTGAATTTTGGTCAAAGATACAACACCCATATTGTACCAGCTCTGACCAGGGAGTGTTGTATCTTTAACCAATGTATGAAAAGTGTGTATAAAATATTCAACAAAAATTTAATTTTATTTATATTTTTAATGTCTTTTTACATCATATATAACTTTATATATAAAATATATATAAAAATATTCTTTATCATATAAAGACGCAATTTTCGTTTTTGTACGAAACGATTGAATCTGGCAAAAATAATGTCGTAAAGTGAAATATTAAAGTTGATCTCTGTTAGATTAAAATGCTTAAGTTTATTCTATTTACAATGTGCATTTTGTTTCTTATTTCTTGCTTTTTATTATTTTTTACATCTTCTTGCTTCTTATCCGGTTTTTTGTTTTGTCGCCCGAGAAAGTTAATGAACTTCGAAAGAAACAAGAAATACATAGCAAAAAATGTGATAATGATTGCAAAGAAGAAAAAAGCAAAAGATATGTAAAATGGGCTTTATATTTAGGATATGTTATGGGTTGCGTTCAGCGAACTCTTTTTTTTCTTTTTCTTTATTTATTGGCTCTTGCCTCCAAAGAAAATGATAAGATGATACAGCCAGATCACGTCCAAATTTAGAGAGCGGTTATGTTGTAAACGGGCACAAAGGATATATTAGTATAGTGCACCAGAGGTGAAGCAAGACGCTCGCATCGACAATGAGACGGAATGCCGAGCATAACAATGGCTCCGCTAGGCTCATGTTCAGATTCCCATTCGGTCGTGTTATCCTTGTTTGCTAAATAACATACCTGTACCTAGGTGACACTAGGGTGGGAATCTGAACATAGCTTAAGATAGGAGCGGGGAAGTAAGGGCAAGACAGGCTTGCGCCTGCGCAACCGTCTCGAAAAGGCGCGAAAAGAAATATCGAATCAAAATGGTTTATTGTTTCACTAAAACTAAAAACTAATCGACAAAAGTATTCCGAGAGGTTCGAAATAGCTTGTATAAATTTAGAGTGACAGTTCACCTCGTCCGAGATCGATTGATGAACTGCCGAAGGTAGAGGTAGAAAAGGTATCAGAACACTCGTAAATGATATTATGTAGGGCAGAATATCCTGTAGGGCAAATCCACACGAATATGAGGAATTATCAGTTAAATTTTTGTGAGACTAAAATTAAAGCTATAATGATTACATCGCAGTCGATTAAGCATAATGATTGCTTCTCTGGAAATTTTTTTGCGAAAATATCAAGGTTTGGCGGATTTTAGAAATATGTTATCAAAGTAAGTATTTTTAATATTGGAAACTCTTCCAAGATATCGATAAAAATCTTCATTATAATGTTAAGTTTGACAACGGCGAAAAAATCCGAATATGAAACTTTGAAATTCGGTTCGATGCTTTGGCAAATGGCTCTCTTGTGAGATGTCGGATTTTTCGTTTCTATGCCGTGGGAAGAGACCCAGATGAATTGCCTCCTCCAGACGTGTTCTAATAAGAGGGATAATTGTACGGTATGGAAACCCCGGATAGCCTCCAGGAATCAGTAACAATAATAGTGGTAAACGTGGAAGTCGAGAGTGACAAAAATCATATTATAAATGATGAAAACTTTGGCCGAAAAGACTGACGTGTAGGAAGAAAGTTTGTAATGAGGTCGACCTAAAGTTGAGGGGAACAGACAACAGTCCGACGTAAGTGCTATTGTCAGTTTTTTGAACCATCGATTATAAAATATTATAGAATTGGCGATCAAAATATGAAAAGTTTGAACAAAAACGGACTGAGTGCATTGTTTGAGGAGCTCATCGAGAATATCAAAAGAAGCATTAAGAAGAAAATGAAAAATAGGACAAGTGAGAGTGGACTGAAATGAGTATCTATAGTCCAGAAGAACAGTCAACACACGAGATTACATGCGAAGAAAAATCATAGCGGCCAGAAAGTGGACGCGCAGATAGTTATCCCTATAGATACTACAAGCGAGATCATATAGCTTGTGGAGCTTAGAGACTACTAATGTCCATTTCCAACAATTTTAACCTCGGTTCAACTTACTCTTCGTCTTTTTTTAATTCTAAAGATTAGAAAAAGACAAAGAATAAGTTGAACCGAGATTAAAGTTAATTTAATCTTAGAAATGAGCATAAGTGATCAGTAATTGAACTAATCTTAAGAAAATAACATGATGTAAGGTGCCGGAATCGGAATCTGAGTGGAGGTTCAATGGTTTCCGCATCACATTAAGAGGAGTCGAAATGCGGTATCCAAAACATAAGCGCAGGGCTTGGTTGAATAAACCTGAAGAGCTCTGAGACGATCATTATCGATGAGACCAAAGGTGTGTAGCGTATTCAATGGAGGCACGCAGCAGAGATTTGTAGACAGAAAGTAGTATATGGGGGTGGGCGCCCCATCAGTTACTACGAAGAGATAATTTGGAGAATATATTTACCCTTATTTGTGATAATGTATGTGAGCCGGAAAGTTTAGGATCTAGCAGAATGCCAAGGAATTTAACAGAAGAGGATAGGGAGATATAGTGATTATCGTAAGAAATGCGACAGATAGGCAGAGTATTTTTTTTAGAGAACACCATCTATGTTTTGAACGGAGAGATCTCTAACCCGCGAGAAATACCCCGAGGGGTGCAGGGATCGTTCAACAGAGTCGATTGTTCACTCGAATTTGTCAATGAAAAAGATGACAATGTCGTCAGCAAATTGTAATAACTCTGAGGACGGATATAATGCCTTGTTAACGCAAATAAATATTAAAAAGGGTCGGGCTACCGAATCCTGAGGAGTGCCCTTGAAGGAGACGCGAGACTCGGTGAGAGAGCAGGGAAATTGTGTGAGAAGAAATGAGGTTCCAAATAAAGGAGACGGGAGAGATATTCAGATGTCAAGTCTTGTAGGAGAATATGAGGCAAGATATTAACGAAAGAAGACTTGATGTCGATAAAAATCACTATTGTATCCTGTTTCCTAATCCAGAATGAACGCTAGCCACAAATGAGGTGAGGTTGTCTTGACATGATCTAAATTTACCGAACTGATTATTCGGAAGAATGTCAGAAATTGAAAACTCAAGTCAATAGAATCGATTGAGGATCGTATCCATAATTTTGAGGGTACAAGAAGTGAGAGAAATCAAACGAATCCTGTTGCCGTTGAGTTAGAGATTAGATTTGGAGATTAGACCAAGGATCATTGTGTAGAAAAGACAGAACAGCGGAAGAAATTGTTAAGTATCAGAAAAAGATACTCAAGGAGTGCAGGAGATAAAACCTAGGAAACGGTAATCAATTTGATTAGGCTCAGGCTAGAGAAAGGTTTGACAGAATGGAGTGCAGCGTGCAATTCGTTAATAGAATAGGGCGAGTCCATCCAGAGAAGATTATCCGAAGGAATATCTGAAATCTCCGTGTATTCAAGGCATTTATTAAGAGTATTGGAGTTGGAGAGAATAAGGCGGCGGTTATGGAAGTTTAAGCATACGCCATATTTCCGGAGTAGGTGTTAAGTGGTTCCAAGGATTGATAGTATTTTTTCAAGCTACTGCGTTTAGCTTTGCGCAGAATACGCCTTAAAGCGGTAGCACACGTTTAATTGTATCAGGGAAATTTGCTTGAAAATTTTAAGGGCTCTGCTACGGGCCTTAACAGCCATAGTGCACTCTAGCATCCAAGGAACCGGCGGAGAGCCCTTGTTAGTGAGAGATGAATTGAAAAAGCAGAAACGATTCTGTGTTGAATTAGAAGGCGAGAATCTTTCGAAGCTATTAGAAATCAGTTCAAAGAAAGTATCATATTGAATGAGAGAATCAATAGAGTCGATGGAGAAATAGTGTGGGCATTGTCGTTAAAATGTTTAACCTCAGACCATTGAGATGAGGTGAAATTAAGCTTGTAAGAGAAAGTCTTAATAGATTTAACTAAATAATTGACCAAGACCTCGATAGGGTGATGATCACTTCTGTAAAGATCAGAAAAAATACGTGTGTTGCATAAAGAAGCGATGCTAGGAGAAGCCAGCGTTAAATCAATGGTGGACGGATTTCTGAGAGGAGGAGGAATGAAAGTAGACATGGGGTTGAGAATAATCAAATGCTGGTCGTCAATACTCTCACGCGTCCAAAGAACGCGTCCGGCAGTGTTCGTTCGAGTTATGCTGCCCATAAATGATGTGGTGGGCATTAAAGTTGTCGAGAATAATGGCTAGATCGTTAGTCCCGATGAAAGATATAAGAATTTAAGAATTGCCCTACACAAGGCAGGTAGATTAAGGTGTCTGTAAACATCGATGATGACGAGATAAGAGTTGTTAAGAAAGAGCCAAATAGTGACAGCCTCCGTAGTACGATCCAAGTTGGATGAAAGATCCAAGATGGAATAAGCGATAGAGTTGCGAATAAAGTATACCTCTTTTGTCTGCCGTATTCGCGTTAGCACGGACGGATGCAGTCAAATGCGGAAATCGCGGTCCCCCTTAATATATGTTTCAGCTAGGAAGATAACGTCGCAACCATATTTTCGATTTCAGCTTTCTTTCCGAGTGCTTCGCAACAGTTCCAGTATAAAAGACGTAAGGAATGAATCCTAATATAATAAAAAACTGAAATGATAAGAGATTATGGTGAATTAGCGTAGATAAGAGACTGCAGAGAGTTGAGAATATTGTACAGCCTGTGAGTTTTTGAGCAATTCTGGAATATTGTTCGCTAATTGAGAAAAAAGAATGCACAAGGTTGGATGAGTTGCAAAAATCCTGTAAGTCAAGAATCATAGTGAAGGGTGACGTAGGATTCGGTGTTGAGGGAGACAGAGCAGAAGGGACATCAAAGGGAAGAGATAGAGGAGTAGGGAGAGGGGAAATGGAGAGGAGAAGAATGGAAGGGATAGGAAGAGAAGAAATGTTATGAGGAGAGAATGGAGAGACCGCCAAGTTGGATAGTCTGCTGTTGGGAGCAAGAAGTAATGAATTGCACAAGTCGCGAAAATCGTTTCTAGGGCTACACGAGTGGTGTTCAGAAGGATTATTCACGTTAGTGCGACGGAATTCAAGGCGCGGAAATAGAGCACTATCACATTCGCGGACACATTCGTAACTTTGCATGATTGTAGGAGCGTGGAAGAGCGGATTGCGCTGAATCTGCATATCTGCGGTCGTTAACAGATTGGGAATGAGCGAATTCGGAGATGTGTCTTAAGATATCCTGGAGGTTGAGATCTTGATAAGGATGAAAAGCAGGAGGGATAAATGGATTTTAAAAGAGAAAGAAACTCTTTAAGATTAAGAGGATTAAGGGAAAAAGACTTGGAATTGCCGAATTTAGAACGAGCCTCAAAGCAAAAATGTTTTCAGTAGCCGTATAGGCATAAATCTATTTCTATTGCACATATACTGGGCACTTGGGGGAGGAGGAAAAGTCCTCGTCGCAGTTGCAGCACGAAGGTGTCATCTGCTAGCGAGGACAGTTCTCAGGGATTGGGATATTTAAGATGTCCATAACGAGCACATCTGGGTTTGTCCTTGCAATCAGCATATTTATTATGTGTCCATATCGGAGGCACGAAAAACACATGAGTACTCTGGGAAAGTAGAAGAAAACTGGAAAGTTAACGTAGAGATAGTTTATAGAACGTAGCAATAATTATTTCGCAAAATTTAATCAGGACAGTGCGCGAGGGGGGGGGGGGATAAAAATCAACTCTCCATTTTTCCGTTTCCTGATATTAAAGCGTTTAGCGGATAGAATCTTATAGGAGGAATTGAATTCTCTAAGAATTCTCTAAGTATCATTTTCAAAGACGTCTAGAAATACATTTTTAACGCCAGTGCGCATGATCCGAAAAACCGGGATAGAGACAGTAAGTCCATTTTCTGTAAATAGAGGGCCGAAAATTCGATTGGCAGCCGATAAATTTTTAAGGTTGACCGCGACTTTATTACGTCCAAAAGACTTAATATCAGTAATGTCATTACCCACAATACATGCTATGACCTGCGCCATAGTAATCGGTCCCAGATGGATGTCCCCGCCATCCTCGTCCGAGACATGCCGCACAAAAATATATAGAAGAAGATCCCTTTCTCCGTAAATAATGCGTTCTTCGTGAAAATCGCGATCCGAGATTTGTGAAGCTAAGGATGTAACTTTGGGCAGGAGCACATCCACCGAAAGCTGTCGTAGGGACGCTTGTTAGATAGAACTTTACGTTTGCACTCGCCTTTCGCTAGCGGGAAATCTCAACAACAGCGGAAGCGGCTGCCAAGGAGAGAGAAAGCCCGCCGCATTTGAAATGACCTAAAAGAACCTCAAAATTATTGCTAACCTTCATGTTTTCCTCACAATTGTTTTCATGTAGAAAAGAAGAAGTACTCGACTCGAATTCGGAATCGTTCTTCAAAGGCGATCGCGAGCGCGAGCGATGGCATGCTGACAAAGATGCAAGAGTAATGAGGGCAGTGTTACTCAGCAAACTGGATTGAAATGAATTGAAATGGATTCAGATTTTCAGATATATTGATTCACGAATGTTAAAATGAATGCTTTTCAATCCTGCATTTTTCATTTATAGAAATTGCATGGAGCATATGCCTCTCTATGCCTTTCAATCTAAAAATAATATTATACTGTTTCTGTGAATATTGTTCAATTCAAAATTTTGAATAGGAAGTGCAGTTTTTCAATCCAATTGAATCCAATTAAATCCAAAAAAAGTATTCGCTATTTAAAATACGCATTCGGATAAGAAAAAATTTCAATCCATTTTAATCAATTCTCATTGGCTGGGAATCAGTAATCAGTTGTAGCAACATCATTTATTTCTTCGCAGTTGGCAGGATTGAATCTACGAACGATACTGATATACTTGACTCGCAAAAGAGGCAAGGTTTGCTCAAACTGAGCACACTAGGATATGGTCAACGCGATGCTGCAAATACTTTGAAGCGTTTTTTAATTAGTCAGTTTGTAAAATTCTTTCTTCTAATTGGTTCATCAAATGCTTCAAAGTCACAGCTCTAGTTTGCATCGAGGGTTTAAAACGGATCAGAATGTAAGGCCAGGTTCACATCTTAACGAAAAAAAAAAGCGGAAAGTGGAAAAGCAGAAATCAATCAGAACTCGCGGAAAGACAGAACAGACAAGCGAAATATACCGCCTACTACTATCGCGAGTTCCGATTGGCTTCCGTTTTTCCTCTTTTCCGTCAGGAAAAAGTGTGAACCTGGCCTATGAACCAACCAACTACAATCGAGTATTCCCCTGTCGTTCGGCTGTAACAGGAGAATACTCGACTGTAGTTGGTTCGTACATTCTGATCCGGTTTAAACCCCCGGTAGGAACTAGAGTCCATGTAATCTCTTCCACTATGATCTACATGATAGATTTTCTAACCTTAACAACAACAGTACAATCATAGAAGTCGTGTGCCCCTTTGCAGGAATGAGGGGGGGAGGGAGGGTGAGAGTCGTTTGGTATGGACGTCGAAATCCATGTAGAACAGTTAACAACAATTAAAATAAAAGTTAACAACAATTATAGACCTCATTTTGCTCTGTGACAGATTTCCTAACCTTAATAGATGCTAACTTTAAGACTTAATATCTCGGTCCGTGGAGCAGAGCAACTCTTTTTTTCTATCAGATTCTTTCATTTTATGCAAAAACGTATCGAATAAGCCTAATTTGATTTTGGAGATGATTGCACTAAACTGTATATCACTTTTATACATAAATATCTAAGAGATTTTAAATTCAAATGATTAAAGAAATACAACCGGTCAAAAGAACACCATGTTCCCTAGTATTATTAGTATTTATATAGTAGTTGAGAACTTCTCGAAAAAAGAACAGACCTCTTCAGCAAACCAATTATTAATTAAATGACTTTAATAATCTAAGCACGATGGTATTAACATATAAAAAAAAAAAACTGATAGAAAGCCATTTACTCAGAAGCAGTTGACAAAGCTAAAGAACATATTGCTGCAGATCACAGTGTAAGAGCTGCAGCTCGATTTGTGGGAGCAAATGAAGCAACATTAGAAAGAGATTAAAAGCAGTAAGTCCATTTTATTTACATAGGCTTATTTTTATACTAAATTATTAATTTCTGCTTAGACTTAGGCAATTAGATTATATTTAGATGAAACTTTATGCTAGTCTTTTCAGGAAATAGTATCATTAAATTTTGGCAGATTTAAACCAATTTTTTTAAGAGAAGAGGAGGAAACATTTTTGATAAAATGGGTCAAAATCATAAATGATTTTATGTAGTGTCAAAAAAACAGTTACACAATTGTGTATCAATATGCTGAACATAACAATATTTCTCAACAATATTTTAGCAAAAAGAAAAAATGGTAGGATAATTAGATACTTTTCTATGAAATATGGATTAATTTTACAACGAGAGAAGCTTTTAGGAGAAGCTTTTAGATTCAACAAGGTTCAATTTAATAAATTCCAACAATCTAAAAACGATTTTGAAAGAAAATTCTAAACTTGATGCCAGTTGTATCTATAATATAGATGAAAGTAACATATCCATAACTGTTTCTCCAGTGACTGTTTCTAATAAACTTCCAAAAATTGTATCATCTGAGCGTAAACATCAAAAGTCTCAAAATTGCATAGAGACAGTAACTACAGTGCGTTGTATGAATACTGTTGGCTACATTTTACCTGCTCTAATCTTCCCTCGAAAAAGATATAAGCCAGACTTTTGTAACAGAGCATCACCGAATACTTTAGGTGATATCTAATTCTGGTTCCATAACTTCAGAACTATTTATAACCTGGTTAAAACACTTTATAACATATGCAATGGTATCTCGAGATAAACCAGTGTTACTTATATTGGATAATTATATATCCTACCAGTTTGCCAGCAATTGATTACTGTCAAAAGAATGGCATCATTTTGTTTCTTCTCTTTCATGTGCTAGCCACAAATTACAACCACTTGAAGTGATCTTTTTTGGATCACTGAAAAAGTTCATGGCAATAGAATGTGGTCGATCAATATCACAGCACTCCGATCGGCCAATAATTTATCATACAGGAAAAATTTTTTGCAGTTTATCACAAGACTATTTCTGTTGACAAAGCAATTAATGCATTTAGAGATACAGGAATTTTCCCCCAGAATCCTTATGTTTTTTGAGAAGAAGACTTCATACCTCACTCGCCAAGAAATAATCAATAGAGCATCCTGAAGATAATGGGTTGGTAAGTTCCCAAACATAGTGGATGTAGTAAGCCGTAAGAAATTTCTCAATTATAGTCGATTATTTTCTTTATTCATCTATTATCAGCCAATATATTATGTCTTAAGATTTACTAGAGCGATTGTATAAGTACTCAATGCATCAAAATTATTTAGCTTTTTCCGAATTCTAATTCTCTAATCTTTTAATATTTAAGATTTTATAGAAAAAAATTTTAGTATCTAAAGAAATCAAACGAAGTTTATCTTGAAAAGAAAAAAGTTAACACATTAAGGTAACTCACTTAAACTAAAAATTATTTTGAAATTAACTAAATTAAATTAATAGCGTGTTATTACATCTTTGTTATTACATCTTTAATTTCATATTTAACTTTTAACTTGTTACTATTCAATTCTGTATAGAGCTAGTTGAAAAAATAAGAAGACTCAATTCTAAGACCAGTATAGTTCTTATATTCAAGATTATCTTAAGTTCAGCCTTGAGATGTCATAAATCAATCAGAGGGTCGCATTAGCATCTTAAAGCTTCTGAGTAGTCATCATATAACCATATTAAATCGCGACGTGAAGTAGAAGTGAGAAATGATAGTGAGAACGTTAGTTTTATTATGTGCCATTTATAAATAGTGATAAAAGGCATAAGTGCTTTTATTCAATGCGCATGCAATATTTATTTTCACTTACATGTGTCTTTTATCACTTTTTATGATTATTTAATGAGGGATAAGCATAGTTTTCATCCATTTTTACAAATGTTTTAAAGCAATCTCATCATTTTGTTTTGTCCAAATTATCATTATTTATAAATGGCACGTAAAAATTAACGTATCATTTTTCGCTCCTGACATCACGATTCAATATGTGGTGACTACTTAGGAGTCACCACATATTGAATCTTAAGACATTAAGATAGTCTTGAAATAAAAACCGACTATGAATACCGCTATAATACTACTAGCCAGCTGTCTTTAACAATATCTCGTCTGTGACTCTATTAGATTGTTTGGAAAGTTTGTTTCAAAATTGCGCTCTGCGTTACCATGGTAATCGCTAAGCGAGGATGGTTCAAACGATTTTGTGTCCCTAAAAATAAGAGAATGTGCAAAAATGGAAAAAATAGAAACTGAAATAAATATTAAGATTTCAAAAATCTGCAGTTACACCTGAATACACAGTAAAATTTTAATAGATTAAAATTTTAATACTCATATTGTGCTTCTAAATAGATCTACAACATTACTTCAAGATGCCAAGAAGCTGTATAAAAATTGATCAATCACAATCGACAATTTGGTTTTCAAATTCGACCATAATTAGTCAATTTCTTGCGGCCTCTTAAAGCAAAATTGTGGATCTAGACTATTTCCTCTGTTATTCTAAGAGTCTGATCATTGCTGTCCTCAGATTTTTTATTTATGCTTAAAAAATGGCAGAATCAATTAGATGATGACTGAGTATATGAAAAAATTGAAAATCAAATATAAGTGTAACTACACATACGTTATTTTTAAATTAGAACATTGACTGGACTCTTCTACTCTAATTCTGTTTGACAGCAAACTTCGTCGGATTTGTGAATTTGATAAGGTAACGGAATCAATCACAGGCTCTTTTAAATGCAACTATGTTGGCAAAATCGAGTGAAAAAACGAAGAATCAGATGGATTTTCACAAATGATCCTGCATTGCGTCGAAAACTTTGACTGATATTTTCTCCTATGAAGATGTTTTTATTGATAAAAATCACTCTACACAATTTATAGATAATATCGAAAATTCGAAGCTGGCAATTTCAACGTGGAAAATTATCCTCATGGACGATCTCAGAAGGTCTAACATTTGCAGAGTCTAGCCTATCCTTCAGATCCTTCAGCAATATTTTATTACTGAAGGACCTCCTACACTAAAATCTGCGAATATTAAAGAACTCGCCATTACTCTGCACAAATCTATCTCCATTGTGACTATTCGAAGTCTGTGCATTAATTTCTGAAATTTTCTTGTGCAGTATTATATCTGAGATAATTCTCAAGTAAAGCACAAGTCGTTATAAATTACATCAAAATAGCTGGATTATGAAATAGCAAAGATTATGAAAAATCAACTTTTCAATTATTCACGACTCATTTTGATGTTATTTGGTGTTATTGTGGCTTTGTCATAAAGATTTGAAATAAATTTTCCGAACAACCTTATATATGAAAGAATATTTTTCATTCAGTCTTATATTGAAATTTGTCATTTGTTCATATAACTCTTCCGTTACCTTCATTTTCATAAGATTGCTCTCTTATTTTCAATCTTATATAATTTTGATTTTAATATACTTAATTTCTTAGTGTTATGCTGCGCTGCAGTAGAGTGCTTGGAAATCGGCCACAATCCATACAATCGAGATTCTTTGTTATCAAGTAATTATTCGTTTGTTTTCATTTTCTTTTTATTCTGATTAACGCATTTTTTCTTTATCATATTGTTCTTTTCATCTGATTCTTTCTCTTCCGTTCAATTCGTTTTTTTTCTTGAACCGATTTTAAAGATTTGTTCGCAGATCTGTCGAATAAATGATGAGAAATTGAAAAGCTATTTGTTGTTCTAATCATTTCAACCTAAAAATATACTAAATAAATAATCGATTGGTAGTGGACGAGAATTTTATGTCAACTACAAATTATAATTCTATTTTTACTAATTATCAATTTTTATAATAAATTTTAGGTAAAATAATTTTCCTAATTTTCTTTTATATTTTGTGTATACTACAAATCACATTTTTTAACTTTATTTTTACTATGACTAAGCCATATTACATTTTAAAAGAATAGAATTAGAATGATCGGTACTGTCTACTGAATACTTCTCCTAAGTTAATTTCCTTATTTTTATACTTATATTTCCAACGATATTAATTATTTGTATGTTGTTTTATGTTTTCGATTTTAGTTCCAATCTTTTTTAGTTTATTCATTCTCTTATTTCACATATCCTTGCGATAAGAAAGAATAAGTCTTGTTTTCTTTTTTATTCTCAGCAATATTAATTATTTTTGTGTCGTATAGGCAAGACCGAGATAAATTCTGATAATATAGAAATTAAAACAGATATGTGTGCTGATGAGATGATAATAGATGACAGCAGAATACAAGAATTCAAAAGAGAATGGGAAGGAGATAAGATCCTTGGCTCAGCGGATGACAATGGAAAACTTATGTACTTGATACAATGATATGTAGTACGTCCTACTGGTTAACGTGATTAGTCATCACCTGCCTCTAATTGGCAAGATGTCTGCAAAGAATAAAAAAAATCGAAGTTCAAATCCTGATCAAGGTGATATTTTTTAATAATAATTTCTTTGCAGTATTTAGATATTTATCCACATTAGTTATATTAAGTTGCTTTTCAATTTAATTTGTTACTATGTAGTAATCCAGCTTTAATCTACAATTGTATGTCAAGATCCATAAATAATCGACGTGTACTTCGCTTCAACTAGACATTGTAAAAATGTGTACAAAAATATTATTTAAGCACCAAGACTTGTCTTGATTGAATGTGATCCTCTGCACTCATTTGCATTCATACATCTATTTCTAATGTTTAATACGTATTCAGGAAATGCATAAAGAATTTAAACTGGTACAATTTAAAAATGGCTGATGAATAAAGATAATTTTTAGGGATGCATCGGAAAAAAATATTTAATATCTGATATCATTCGACACTTTTACTATCTGACCAAATAGTCGGATATCATTAATATCCGAGAATATATCCAAAATTTTATATTATTGCTAATTTTTTATTATATAAATGTTTTATAAATAAGTATACATATTCATAATACTATAATATCTTGTATTCTTGTTCCAAATTACAATTTTTTTTCTAGTTTTTTTTAAAGACATGTCCCAGAATTTAGTCAAATATCCGGAAAATATCGGATATCTAACTCGAAAAATTGCCCTCCTGTATATATGATGTTACATTCTTTTCGAATATCCGGTATCCGATAATTTTACGATCCAGTGCATCCCTAATAATTTTGTTTGTGCAGGAAAGGAACGGATGCAGTTGATATGGTGTCTGCCAGTGTTCTCAGATTGTTATTCAATTTTATGAGGATAGAATAACCTGGAAAAGGACAAAAATAAAACCGTAATGGATTAGCTTCCTTGGAAAAGCCAAACTCCACATTTTTTGGAAAATTGACTTTTATTGTGATGTATGTATGCAGTTAAAATCTTATTATAAATGTTTTGAAGCATTTGATTGATCACATATTAGAAAAACGAATTTTGCTAATTAGCTAATGAAAAAATGTTTCAACGCATTTATATAGTATCACGTTAATTGTGTACTCTATATAAAATGTATTGTAGATATTCTCGAAGTGATTGTTTTATTATTTTATTATAAACACAATAAATGTATTTTTTTAAACATTATTCATTTAATTTCTTTCAATCTCATGATTCGACTTCATATTTTAGCAGTATATCTATTTTTTTTAGCTGCATGTTTTGTTCAATATTTTCTGTTTCTTTTTTTAATGCAAATCTGACAATAAGCAGGAAAAAATAGAATTTCACAAAGTTCTGTTCAATTATTCTAAATGTGTATTATCGAAATTTTATTTCGAAGAAAAATATTTTCTAGTAAAAAAATTATAATATACGAAATAATTTAAAATTTAAATCGATAATTTATATAATTTAAATTTTCGCTTTGCATATTTTAAGTGCAGAAAAGAAATAATATAAAAAGTATAATTGAAAAGAACAGATTTGTTTCAGGATCTATGATCCACAGCCTTGTTTCATCATTTTATTGTATTAGACGAAAGTCAATACAATGTATATATCATATTGTTTATACACACGGTCTTAAGTTTTATCAGCGTATTTTTCCTATTAATTAATTAGTACATATATTTTTTATATATATTATATATTACATAATATATATAATTTATATATTACATATATAATTATATATAATTATATATATTAAGTAATATATATATATATATATATATATATATATATATATATATATATATATATATAAATTGCATCGTCGAACTTCTAACAAATCGTGTCGTTTTATTTACAAAAATCCGTTGGAGCACTTTATGGATGTCAACAAGAGATCAATGAGATCCTGGAGTGTCTATAAGTCTCTCGGAGTAACAGATTATAGCTAGAAACTTTGTATAGAAAATAGAAATCAATTTTTTTATGAGAATATTATCAAAAAGAAATCTTTCTTTTGATTTACATCTCATCAGTAATAAAATTTTTAATTCTTCCAAAAGCAATATTGAAATTGAAATTTTTTGCTGTTTCAATAAATGACTTTGAAATTTTGAAGTTTTTAAGATTTAAGAATTTTTTTGAAAATGTTACTCATCACAAATGACAATCGCAAGACATTCCTAACTTCATGAAATCATTTATTAAAAATAAAAAAATAAAAATTTATATATTTGTCGAGTCTCTCGATTTCTTGATAATTTTCAAACATAAATCGATGAAAGAGATATATAAATGATACATAACATGACATTACTCGCTATTTACATTCAAGGTAATGTCTTAATAATAAAAGAGATGTTATCAATTGTCATTTCGGAAAAGAAAAAAATAAAATACATTAACGAACTCCAACCGACGACGGCGGTATTAACATAATATTATACATGTTACGAACGAGCGAAAAAGATCAGAACTTCCTCGGCCGACCCCGTTTTCGGGGAGATGCGATTTTACGCGTGCTTGGCCGACCGCGTAGCTTCCGCCGCACCATCTTGGATGAGCTACCAGAAGTGCGTTGTGTATCGTTGTGCATTCTCAAATGTCGTAAAAATAGTAACCTGGATTTTATGTACTTCTTGCAGATGTGACACTTGCGTAATTGTTCTATAAGCAAAACAACATAGGTAAGTCCTCCAGTGCTCCGAATCTGTAACTCAGTTCGGTATCGTTTTTTTCATTATATCGTCGTTGCGCAAGTTTTTTTCCATGCATAATATTTGCGCAATAATAATAAAATAACAACACTATCGTTAACAAGTTACAGAATCGAATTACTGATTCCAAATCTACTATCACTCTTATATCTCGTTGCTTATCACGTACAGACAACAATATTTTAATTCAATATCTAATTTTATTAAGAAACTAGCCAATTTATGTATATTAATTGTATATTATTAAATTAAATTGTATATTAGTATATATTAAATGTATATTAATTTTTATATATTAAAATTTATATATATTAATGTAGTATTATATAAATTTTGAATTTATTAAGTAAATTATTAAATAAATTTATACATACAGAAAAATATTAAATCATGCACATTGCAAATATATACATGCACATACAACTTTAAGAAAATAAAAAGTTTCAATTATAATAATAGTTAAAGAATAATAGTTAAAGAATATTTCTCATTCAGTCTTATATTGAGCTTCGACAAATTACGTCTAATAATTACGTTTTTTTAATTTTGATCTTAACACTTATTTTTGATATACCTGATCTCTTAATGCCATGCTGCAAGCTATGCGCATTTAATAGAGTAGTACTTGGAAACCATCGGCCACATTCTGCACAATCGAGCTTTTTCGACTCCGAGTAGTTATTTCTTTGTTTTCGTTTTCTCTTCACCCTGGCAAGCATACTGAGTTCTTTCTCTGTCGTGTTGTTTTCGTCATCCGATTCTTCTTCTTCCGTTGAATTTAATTCTTTCTCTCGAATCGATCTCAAAGATTTACTCGAAGATCTGTCGAATAAAGGACAAGAAATTAAAAAAAAAACTGAATATTGAATTTACATAAAATGATATATAACAAGTGATTCTATGTATCAGAAAAAAATATGGATTTGCATACTTTTCTGAGGACAGGCTCAACTCGTTCTTTTTTCTCGGCACATGTACTAAGCGAACATGACGCGCCAAGACAACGACTGCGTCAAACTTCTCCTGGCAGATCTTACAAGTAAATTGCTTGTTAATTTTCTTATTTATTTTGCTTTTCGGTTTTCCTTTATCGAGATTGAGGGCATTCGTTGGCGCTTTCTGGCAAACCAAAAGATGCATATTGAGAGTACGTCGGTACCGAAAGTTTCTGGAACAATATTCGCAACGTGTTTCGCCATTGAGCTTCAAACGGCCACTGGCCCATTCAGTCTTCTCGTTTTCTTCGTGATCACTGCTACTGGAATCCGAATCCCTCACCATGATAATTTCGTTCTCTTTGTCACTAGAACATTTGTCTTTGTTGTCATCTAGAGTGATTTCCACTACGTTGCGTGTCGTCTGCTGCTCTTCTTCGTCGACGTCCAGATCGATTATTTCTACGACCTATAATTTTCGACACATTAGAAAATTTGTCGTTATAAAGACTTATTGATGCTTAAAAATGTTAATGTTTCATTAATTTAGACTATTTTTTGTCAACTCTTACTCTCTGAAAAGCTTCAATAACTTTAATTTTATAACTTCTGATTGATCATAATCATAGAATAGCTGAATGAAAACAATTCATAAGTATTAAAGAATTAATGATACTAAAACTTGAAAAATTTAAATTTGTAAATAGGAATATTGAAATTTCCAAGAAGAATCTTAATTTAATAAAAAATAAATTTGTAAAAAGACCCTCAATATTGAAGAAAATTAAATGAAGGTGTAACAGCGCAAATAAATAGTACGCAAAGATTTCCTTTGAAAACTATATTTATTTACTCCATAATTATATTCCTCAAAAAATCTTCAATGAATATAATATTATGGAGTATTATGGAGAAAACCCGCGAAACGTATAATTCTTTATATCGAGTAAATATATTTTTTCAAAGAAAATCTTTGCATACTAATTAATGCACCGTTATCGTTTTTTGTAATTTACGCTTCTATGAGCATTCACCTTCCGCCGCTTGGGCCGCTTAATTCGCCTCGCCCCCTTAATCCCCTTTCGATTAGCCATGGCAACACGTATTGGCAATCGACGTCGTCGAGTTGTGCGCTTCTTACCGATCGATTCATCATTCATCATCGATGCTGGCTGAATAATGATTTCTCCGTCATCACGGTCCACTGAAATCAATTGCTGCTTACGTGAGCGTTTAACTTTCAGTGGCGTCTGCGAAATAATCTTCATTGTTGATGGTGGCGAATCGGTCAACGTGTCAATTAATCGCTGTCGATCGTCCTCCGAGACGGAAACGCATGTTCGGTCAATCGTTGACTGCGGTGACATATACAACTCAAATGCGTCTTCACTAAACGATGATTCTTCCTTTATCGAAGACTCACGCGAGTCTTGCTGGATATTTGAATGATCATCTTGCAATTTGTCCGATTTTTTATCGTTTATTTCCAATGATTTCTCGCGAGAAATCTTCATATTCTGTAATGTCGCTTGAATGTCATCAAACGTTAACTCCGATTCCGATTCATAATCGGCTTCTAAAAGGATGTATTGTACTGTTGAATGCTCGATCAATTCGTCCTCGAATTCAACGTTATCTTCACATCCATCTGGTTGTTCGACTAAAAAGATGTATTCCTCCAACCTTATATATTATTTTATAAATACCTATTAAATACTAACTTATTATAAGTATCAATAGTATCATAGTAAAAGTCTTGTATTAAATTTAATTGTATAGCATAAAATAATTTTTATAAAAAAATGTTACTTTATATCTTAAAATAAAAATAAATTTCTTATATATTATGTAAAAAAAACAAATATTATCTCCGTAAGTTATCATGTGCATTAATTGCTTACATTTGTATTTATTCAAATGATATTTATTAGATATAATTAGAATTGTCACTTTAAATTACCGAGCTTCATTATATTGTACATGAACAATACTTTCTTCGAGCAGATTGAAATTCTACAGAATAAATTATGTATAAAAAATTCAAAACAATTAATTTTATTACTTTTACATTGGTGACACCTGATTGCGACCATCACCACAAACATTTCGTTTTATTAAAGAAAACTACTATCATTTTACATTCACATTTATATACATACCGATATTGACAAAACTGTCGTTCATCATGAGATACGTAATATCCGATTGTTCATCGACAGCTGTGTGAACACTATCACTAGACTCTAAATTAATCTTGTCGCTACAGTTTTGGTAAGTTTCATAATTATGTACTATTCTGCTACCGTCCTCTTGCGCAATATTCTTCTCATTGTTGACTGATGCGTCGCAGATAGAAGTCTTGTCGTTCGCTTCTTCCTTATGACAAAACATTGGTGGTTTGGCAGTAAATACTCGTTTTTTCATCTGCGACGGTTTTTTCACCGTTCGAACGGCACCTTCGCCTATTAAACGTTCCACATCTGATCTGTAATTATAGCCATAGTTGTAATTCTGCTAATCTACATATAAAACCAAATAAAAAGACAGGGAGATTACAATTTAATCATTATCTAATTGAAATTATTTTTTTCTATGCTGAAAAAATTTTGAAGATTAGTAGTTGAGCGGGTTATCAAAAAATCGCTTAATAAGTGCACTAACCGACCAATCAATGTTCTATTGGCTGAAAATAATTTAATTCGATTCCTCAATTAGTAATTATGAATAAAAAATGGAAATATTCGGCCAATCTTAAACTAAAACAAGAATTTTATTTTATTTTGATCTATACTGTTACTGTTAGTGAAAATTTTATTATATAAGGCCGTAGATGCGCCTTTGTTCATATTGGATGACTAATTTTCTAAGAAAAAAAAAATCATAAAAGTAATCATTTTTCAAATTTAGACATTTTTTATTTTAAAAACTATTGATTTAAACAAAAAAATTTCAGAGATAAAAAATTTTGATCCAATTAATTTTACAGAATTTTTTTCGGAAGTTTTATTCGAAGTTTAGATTTTTTAAACAAGAAATTATTTATAACTATTCAACGACCACATAAAAAATAAAGTGTATATAGATGTTTTTCTATAGAATAATATGAGAAATCGAATTAAATCATTTTCAGTCACTAGAAAACGTTGATTGATCGGTTAATGAACTGAAAATGGGGGTAAATGCTCGTCTATAGATTTTAAATATCAAAGTTTTTAACTAAAACTGGGTGAATTTATTTTTCTCATTGACTTACTTCATAAGAAACTGGAAGTTAGTCGGAGGTTCGTCGGACTCATCGTAAACGGCGACAGCAAATATCTCGTCCGAATCTTCCACGGCATAGAGAGCCAACTGTTGTCCCGCCGCAGTGACAAAAGTTGCAATCGTTTCCTCGTCATCTTCATCATCCTCAAACTCATTTTCCTGTATATTGTATTTATATATATGTAATAATTCTTACATAAGTTATAATTGAGTAAAAACGTATGACATATTTCATATCATTGTAACATTTCCACCATTTGGTATGACTTCTTAGCGACTTACAGGAGAATCCTTGGAACTACCCCTCGCCGATTTTTACGAACTTTGAATATATTGTAGAACATCAAAAAAACAGATCCATATTTTTTTATCTGCTTATCTAAAAGTTTAGAGGTTGAAACAACCCTGGAGAATGAGTAGTAAATTAAAAAATTTGATATTTTTGAAAAAAGTGAATATATATCGTTTTGGAGTGCGAGTTTGGCGTAGCAGGCAGCGCACGAAACTGCTATCTATGCCAGAGATCCCGGGTTCAATCCCAGACAGAACTAAAAAATGTTTTCGAATGCTCGTAGCTTCTTTCGAAAGCAAATCGCCGAGAGTATTCTTGCCAAGAGCACTTCTCTAATAAATCAATTGTTCGGAATTGACATTAAACTGTAGATCCCATATGACTGTGTACAATCAATGTGCGCATCACGGGCATATGAGAGAAGTCACCACGTTCAATAGGACTGAGAAGGAGGAGAATACCATTTTAATAATATAAAGAAATATAAAAGACCAGAACTTTTGAATAAAAAAACTTTTATATAAAATATTTTTCTTATACCTGATAGATATAAGAAATGATAGGTATAAGATATTCTTTGAAAATGAAAAATTATTTTTGAGAGGTTGCTTCGCGTCTAAACCATAAGGTAAACAAATTTAAAAAAATATGTATATATATATATATATATATTTTATGATGCACTACATATTCAAAAATATAGGTGAGGGATAATTTCATCGCTTATCTTGATAATATTTATTACTTAACAAGAATTAAAATCTAACTTGGCTGAAGTCCTTTAATTCTATTGTTTGTGTAAACACAATTTGCTGCTAAGCACAAGTATAATACTTCATCGATTATTAAAAATAAGTATTCGATTTTTGAATGTGTACCTTTGAAATAGATGCTTCAACATTTTCACAATTCCATTTCTCGATAATTGACGAATCATCTGATAATGGAACAATATCTATGGATTCCTCAAACCTAGCAGGTGTATCGTCGCAAGTTTCTAGATCCTCTTCAAAATACACAGTAGACTGGGTCTGACAACTGACTTTACCTGGCAAATGTCCATTAGCATTCACAATTATCTCTTCATTGACAGTCTATAAAAAATAGAAATCTTATAAATATAGTAGTATAATTGACTTCAATTCAAAGATTTATCTTTTATTGCTGCACTGGACTACACTAAAACTTTTTTGCTTTCACCAAACTTTACATATATCTATTTTACATTAAGTATACATCAGTTCAGTTACAAAAAAAACAAACAAACATCTCTCTCAAAGCTATTTAATTCTTTACCAGACTTTCCCTGATACTTTCATTTAACGGAGATGCGCATTTTAGTTCATTCTCCATAAAATTAAACTTGGTGATTATTCCTTGGGATACCACTTCCCCACTATATGGCTCGCTGGTGACCGACATTCCCAAGGATAATTCAATTCGACTAGTGTTGTTGAACAATCATGGTTGATATCTATAAAAATACACAAAGATTAACAAAAAAAAATTAAGCGTGTTAATTAAAAATATATTTAAATATTTTTAGTTAAATGTTAATATGTATATTGTACACACACACACACACACACACACACACACACACACACACACACACACACACACACAC
>NW_012130101.1:855228-861751 GCF_000143395.1 Atta cephalotes | reverse complement strand
TATACATGTTTGTATATTTATTGTATAACATACTGTTTGTATCACATACTTCAAATATTAATAAGTTCATGTATGGTGTAATCTATTTTAATATACAATGTATATAATTTCTACAAGTGGAGTTTGCCAATGCGTAAATTAGCGTTATTAAATCCTAATTACTGACAGCTTTCACTGGTAAACAACGTCGTTATCATTGAGGAAAACAGTTGTTTACATTTCTTTATGTTTCTTATTCTAAATAAAAGTAAATTCACGGAACCGCAATCGTCGCCCCCAAGAAAGGTACCATTGTAATCCTAAGTGAGTTGCGTAAACCGTATTGCTTGGAGGTTATGCTCGTCTTGCGATCGCGAGTCAGGACGAGAAGATAAGGCGGGATAGCCGGAGTGCATACTTGCTCGTGTACATAAATACGCGCACGACGGGCGCTTTTGTTTTTCCCTTTTGAGAGAAGTGTGTCGCATCGGCATTCAACATTCAGGCTTGCGACAACAAACGACATAACATCGCATAGCACAGGGCACAACGGGACTCTGTACGTCTGAAATTTAACCTGGACCGCCTGGACCTAGACTGGACTTGAAGTCCTACGTGCTCGCTACTGCATACAGACTGTAGTTCACCGCAGTTCACTGTTGTCATCAATTGCAAGCAGTGCAGGACTAACAGCCAACCAGCAAGGCGATGTTGTTTACGCCTGCAATGTCCGCAATAACTTTATTTTTCTTGTCCAATAATTATTTTTGAACAGACTTGCTAACAGTCCTGGAAGTCGATTGTGTATCTCGAAATTTAGCATTTTCGGCCCGATCAAGTTTGCATCAACTTGGGTCAGAAAATGGTTCGCTATTGGTTAACGTTACACGCTCTACCAATAGGAGACCACATCATTACTTTAACCCAGGGAATCGATTGAATATCTCGAAATGAAGTGAAAATTACAAAAGCGAGCAAATTTACTAGAATATTCACAATTTAATTGGTTAATATTTAGTGAATTTGCTCATTTTTGTAATTTTCACTTCATTTTAAGATATTCAGGGTATGGTCAACGCGATTTTGCAAATGCTTTGAAGAGTTTTTTAATTGGTCAGTTTGTAAAATTTTTTCTTCTAATTGTCCATCAAACACTTCAAAGCATTTGTAGCGAGACTTTGATCATAGCCTCAATTAACTATCAGATTAGTGCAAACTCAATCGAGTCGAAAACACTTAATGCAAATGATAAAAGTGAGCTCTCACTTGATTGGGTTGTTTAATGGAAATGCGCGACATTTTTCATGTGACATTGCTCGAGAAAGAAATTTTATGTCGAATTGTATCAAATGGTGTTAAAGTGTGTCGAGATTGGTTGAAATTTGCCAAAATCCGTTCTATTTAAAAACAGATTTTCAATAAATTATTTTTATGCTTTGTATGGAGGAAAATGACAACGAAAATAATAAAATTTACAAACATTTGAATTTAATAAGAAGACGATTACAGGATATTCATTTGAAATCTCAGACAATACATTTAGAAAATTATATAGATTAGTATATAAATATATTAAATATATAAATATAATAATTATTTAAATAAGTAAGATGATGAAATGCTTATATGGTCAAAGCAAATCTTCATGTTATAATATTTTTTACGTAAATTAATTTTAGAATTTCCAGTTAAAAAAAATTATGAAATTGTAAGATGATAAAATTTACTTAAAAATATTATTGAATACTAAGATTCGCTTCACCGTATAGATAATTTTATTGTGTTAGTTATTTGAATAATACATGTATTATTCAAATAACTAATAGTATGTATCCTATGTTAAAATAAATTATATTCTGTTATTCTGTTATAAATACATATACACGTGTGTGTGCTTACGTGCGTCACAACAAAAGTTATGTATGTCACTTTGATTATGTATCACTTGCATTTCGCACTCACATCTGATTTTCACTCTCGTGTGCATAGAAATATCATATTTTCACTATGCTCATAGCCAATCGCGCATATTTTTTCGCGGAGATGACAATGCAAGAAGTGAGAATAGATGAATAAATTCGATGATGATACGCAATCGACCCCCTGAATAGTACATGAGAGCACTAAATTCCTAGAGATGCACCTAAGGCACTATAAACTAAGGCACTATAAACGTGAGTATTCGCATATTCACTTCTTTCCCTGCTTTTTGTTCTATTCTCACTCTGCCGTTGAGCTGAAAAGGTTACAGTTGTTATAAGTTACAGCTTCTAAGATGTTGGAAAGCCTTGTAGCTTCGTATTTATGTATTTCCACACTTCAAAATGTTATCATAAGACTAAGAGACAAAAAGAAGGATATAAAAAAACTGAAATGTTATATATTAACGAAGGCAAAAAAATTTATAAAATACCTTGTTGCGATAAACTATCAATAGATCAAAAAAAAGGTATTCGATTATTTAAATTTCCTGCGGATAATATTCGTCGACAAATTGCGGTAAAATAATTACAATACTTGTGAATAAGCATCACTATATTTCCTCGTAAATGAGAAATTTCAATCCTTTTCTTCAAATTGACATACATATTTGGCACCTTATCTAGAAATAAGGTGTCTGAAAACACTCTTCAGATCCTGCACTAATATTACAATAAATATTCAATTGCTTTTGAAAGCAAAAATGGAATGAAAGGAGCTACAAAAGTTCAAGCAGTAAATACAAATATCATAATCTGTAATGACCATAACCCATTACAACTCAGTGAATGGAACTCAGTGAATGGGGACAGAGCAAGGAGTAGGAAAAGAAATAAGAATGGTGAGCAAATACGTTTCTAACCTGACGCACATTCCTCTCATCGGCATCCACTGCGACGAAGAATCAATGGAAGAGGATTTTGGGAACGACCACGGGCAAATATAATGAAGAGTCATGGCTTCTGTACATTGGACACGAAAACGCTTGCCATACGGCAAAATGAGACGTGGTAACAATTAAACACATTAAATCACATTAAATCAGTTCTACATTAGCAAGCCGATCGCAAGTTTGTGCGATAGCCAATCTGAAACTTGCATTTTGAAATCAAAGCTTCATATTGGCTGTCGCAACAAACTTGAGATCAGTTTGCAATTAATGTAGAATCGGCTTTAGGAGCTGTAAACTTATTGGCTACCACATCACATTTTGCCGCGCGGCGTTTCCGCTTCCAATGTGCAGGAGGCTTCGCACAATAAAAGATACAGAGAACAGAGAATAGAAAATAAGATTTTCAACCTATCAGAAATCATATATTGTGGAATACAAATAATTTCTGATAGGTTGAAATTTTTATTCTCTGTTCTTTGTTTTTTTTATTGTGCGGAGCCTTTAACAATGCGCGTCGTCCAGGGTCCCTATTCTTAAAAAGTATTACATATGAAAAACTAGGGAAATATTATAGTATGCGTTACATATACTATAGCATTTCCCTAGTTTTTTGTATGTGATACTTTTCAAGAAATGAATAGGGGCCAAGCGCGAAATATCGACTCCTTTTATTAGCTGACCAATTGCCACTCTAGCTTTTAAGCATGTGAATTTTAAGTCCGAGTATAATGCAATCAATCTACAATCTACAATAGGTAGTAACAGTAGTGGATTAAAGAGTAGGCGTAGAAATCAACCAATCATAATCGAATGTGAGGAGGATAATCAACTATGATTTCTACACTTAATCCACTACTGCTACTTCTCATTGTAGACCATGCATAATTTTCTTTATTCCAATTCTTAAATCTAGAAACATTAATTCTAAGTTCTAATTTAGAAGTACAATTCAATTTTTAAATCTAGAATTAATATAATAAGTTCGTATTTTTCTAATTAACTTAGAAACAAATCTGTTATCGCACAGAATTAATTAATTATCAATCCATTAATTAATGTACCGATTGCTATTAAATATATATTTAATTGATTAATTTCAAATGATTTGCGGATGACCTTACCTTCTCGCTAACTGTTAATACTAATAATATAACCAACCAATTAAAATATTAACGAAAAATGATCGCTCATGCGAGAAAACAGCCAATCAACACAGCTGAGTCAAATTTATTCAGGAAGCTACAGAGGCCTTCTTCCTTGACCACTTCTTTCCGCTGGCGGAAAGGGAATAACAGAAAACATTTAGTCGGGCATTTCAAGATAAGAAAAGTTCTTTCCACATTCCGGTAATTGAAATTCGCCGCCAATGAATTGCACTTAGCATGTGTCCCACGTACCCGCGTTCGCACGCATCCATCGCTCGAATCTTGGCAGTTAATCCGTACTCTACGTAGTGCATGTTGCATATCTTCGCTATTTTTTTCAGCATAGAAAACAGTACTATCAAATACCTAGAGGGTTGATTGTGTGAACAAATTTACTAGAATATTCATAATTTAATTAATCAATAATAGTAATCATTGCTCACTTTTGTAATTTTCATCTCATTTCAAAATACACAATCGAGCCCCTGAATGCTACTTCCGCGTCGGAAAACAAAAAGAAGAATTATTAAGGAGTCTTACATTCCTTTGGGTCTCCCTGAAAGGGATTCGAATTCTGTAGTGTATGTTCTATATTAACTATAACTCTGCATGCCGTGCATCGCAAGTTGTTTCCGACTGTTTCGAAGTATATCTCCGACACACCAGCGCAATGTTCGTCGCGCGCAACTCTAAAAACATTGGTAAAACTGTACACTCATTGGATAATACGAGTCGCGCGCGATGAATATCGCGTTGATGTGTCGGAGCCATTAGGCTAAAGATTGAAAGATTGATGTTTGACTAATCAGAACAAAAGAAGTCAAATTTTTTTGTCTTCATTGGTGAAATTTCAATCTTTAATCTTCAATCTCAATCTTCCATACATAGTCTGATTCCGATTTTAGAAAGATTCATCTCTTATCTAAGGAGAGCGGGAGAGCAATTGGAAATGTAGTCGGAATGATTCGGAATCCACTATAATCGGAAAATCTAGTGCTCGCTTTTAACCAATCAGTAACTTGGACAAATTCGGCTACGACTCTGATACGCGGATCACCAATTTCGTATTACACATTATAGCTATAGATTAGTTCAAAACCAGGAAACCGACCGAGCTTGAGACGTAACCATAAACTTATAAGATAGACGGAGCATTCATACAAAAAAAGCTGAAGACTTAATAGAAAGAGAAAGAAATAATCGCGGAATAGTTCTCTTCTTTTCAATGATGAATTGCCATGGTTAGTCACTACGGCAAGCTGGGAAATGCCAAGAGTAACGAAGATAGACTGTTCGAGAGTTGTGGCCTTACGATCAAGTTGATTGATCCCCCACCCCTCTCTGTAAAAAAGAAAAACAACTATGTCTGGAGCTGTCCTTCAATGTTGTCTTCAGCTTCTCTCGTATAAACGTTCCGTCTATTTTATAAGTCTATAGACGTAATACGCCACTGTAAATATCGTCTCACTTATTAGTTGATGCTCCGCTGCTTGACGTTTACTGTATCGATTAATTAAGATTACGGTCCATTTGATGTTACAAATGCTTCGAAACATTTTTTGATTGGTCAATTAATAAAATTTTTCCAATTGACCAATCAAAAACTTCGAAGCATTTGTAACGTCAAGTGGACCGCACTTTAAAGTGCATTTACATGCAAGCGCCAAGCATCAAATAGTAACCAATTAGCTGGGCGATACGGGCAGTGGTGTAAAATAATATATTTTTTAAACACTGTCAATATCGCCTTGTTGATTGGTTGCTGCTTCCGCTGCTTGATGCTTGATAAATAGTCATAAAGGTGATGTCCCATGCAGCGGATCGTGCGTAAACGGATTTGCGTATCGTTAATCACAGAATCATTGGATCTGTTTGTAAATTTCGCAAGCCGATCCAATGATTCTGTGATTGGCGATACGCGAGTCCTCTGCATGGGACATCACCCTAAACGTTGTTGTAAGTGATTGTAATTGAAAGAGTTGACAATCAAGTTGAATGTGAGGAGAATATTTGACTGTGATTGCAATTCTTCGACTATTGTAGAATAGTTTAATGCATCTTTATTTGAGATCGATTGTTTCACTTTTTGGTAAATTCTATTTGTGAAGTAAATCTGATAATCCGCACATGTGATTGAGGTATGTGATTGCGATTGTTCCACCTTTTGGTAAATTTTACCTGTTGGATAAGTAGCAAGATTACCCAATTACATGTGATTGCCAGATTTACCTAATAGGTAAAATTTACCAAAAGGTGAAACAACTGGCCTTGAAATATTTTGCTATTTACCCAACAGATAAAATTTATCAAAAGGTGGAACAATCGGCCCTTGATGCAGGCAGCGTTGCCAGAAAGTTGATTAACTGTAACTCAGCAGAGAAAGCAACTTTAGGTCTGTTCGCGTTACATAAAATCTCAAAATATTTTTGCATTTAAAATGAGATAGATATATATTTGGCTTTGAAAGAAAGAAAGCGAAGAGGCCGAGTGCAAGCAATGCGAACAGATCTTTTGCAAGCGATTTAGT
>NW_012130101.1:854229-855208 GCF_000143395.1 Atta cephalotes | reverse complement strand
AACAACGAAGAAGAAGAAGAGAGAGAGAGAGAGAGAGAGAGAGAGAAAGAGAGAGAGCGGAAAAATAAAGAGCAACTAAGAAAGAAATTCAGATGGTGCTACTGGGAAACTTACTTATTTCGCGTGCACTTCATTTTGGGAAACACTAACATTAAAGGTGCCGACAGAATTGCGCTACAGTATGTACTGTGCTCCAGTCTTCACATTGCCACAGGATGCGCAACGCAAGCACTTTGTATCAACTAAACTTGTATAAAATCCTTAAATATAATTTATACATTTAGATCGCACTCATAGGCCGGAATTCATAGTCAGATCTTATATTCAAGACCATCTTAAATATGGTTAAGAAGAAATACGGTCGTGAACCAATTAGAAGACTGCATTAGCAGCTTAAGACATTACTTAAGGATCTGAGCACAAAAATTGTCATAACGCTTACTTAAAGATTTAAGTTGCAGATGTATGATTTATTGCCATCTCTTGAAAACATGACAATAAGTTGTACGTCTTATGCGTCTACATTTAAGTCTAAATAAGTATTACGATAATTCTTGTAATCAGACTCTAAGACGACTTGAAATAAGATTCGACTATGAATACTGATCATAAAGTTTGTTCGCGTCTCATACTTGACCAATCAGAAGAAAGAATTTTACGAATTGACTAATCAAAGAACGTGCTAAAAAATTTGCAGTGACCTGCACTCAAATCCCTAGGATGAAAATAAAATCTCTATTTCGAAATCTAGTCATTTTTTGTTCTTCCTGGATTTAGTTGATACAAAGTGCTTGCGTTGCGCATCCTGTGGCAATGTGAAGACTGGAGCACAGTACATACTGTAGCGCAATTCTGTCGGCACCTTTAATGTTAGTGTTTCCCAAAATGGAGTGCACGCGAAATAAGTAAGTTTCCCAGTAGCACCATCTGAATTTCTTTCTTAGTTGCTCTTTATTTTTCCGCTCTCTCTCTCTCTCTC
>NW_012130101.1:840413-854168 GCF_000143395.1 Atta cephalotes | reverse complement strand
GCTAAATCGCTTGCGTTTTAGTAAATTATTAGAATTGCACCATCTAAAACGCATATTTTCTAGCTAAAACGAAAGCAATCCAGTTGGAAAACAAACAACGTATTTAATCGTTAAAGAAGTATTAAATGGCCCCTGAAAGAAAGAATGGAAAAAGGAAGAAGTAAGATAGAAGTTTAGATGACATTACTGGGCATTTACTTATTTCACGCATGCGCACTCCATTTTGGGAAATAAAATCAGGAGAGTTGCGCTTATATATATTGTGACTGGAATTAATAATGGCTGCCGTTCAGAGACAGCAGCTTTGCAATTCTTGTAAAATTCTTGAATATGATTGGTTTATACATTTAGATCCAATGAGGAACTAAGGGCAAGACCAATCATATTAAAGAATTTTACAACAGTTGTAAAGCTGCTTTCTCTGCCAAACGCAGCCAATGTACCGTGGAATTGTGAGGTTCGACTGAAGGTAAGAGATCGACATTTTTATTTGTTATATTTTTTATGTATTGTTACTTTGTTATATTTTTTATGTATTGTTAAATTCAAATTGTTCGAATTTTAGTGTTTAGCTAAATTCTTCTTATATTGCATTTTGAAGAACGTCGAAATAGGCATAACCTTAATGCTTGCTATAATTGATGTAACATGATTGATTCTGTGGCATTCCAATGTCACAGAATGTTTGATTTTCGATTGTTGAATGAAAGTTCAAATTAAAGGGAAAATGCTAATTCCATTTGAATAGAAGGCTCTCTTTCGAATTTTCAGAAACACGCCTGTGATATTCGTAGTGCATCATATTATAAATTATTCTTGGTAAAGACGTGATTTTCCATTATTTGCAAAATGAAATCGAGGATTATTATCCTGGGCCTGTTTATGCTCTTTGTTTTGATGGTGTCCATGTCGGATACTAAAGCGCAAAAAAAAAAATCATGGAAAGACAAGGACATGATGTTCATGACGGACGCTGATGCAGAGCGTTTGCTGGAACAGTGGGAAGTATGGCTATTACGTTGTATTTTCAGATAAAACAAAATTCGTTCTTTGTCTTTGTGTAACTGTTATATCAATAAGACGAAAGCAATGCGAACGAATTTTTTGATTAATGTGATATCTTAGGCAAATGATGAACCCCTGGAGCCAGATGAGTTGCCGGAACATTTGCGACCTGCTCCGAAGTTAGATATATCCAAGGTAATATATCATTTTACATGAAAATTTGGAACCATCGTTTAATCCTTTTGGAATAATCCTTTGGATAACTTTAAAGGCACTGTTGATTTTTTTGCTATAAATTTTGTTAAATTTAAATCTGTAAAAAATGAGTAAAATATAATCCAACTTCTATCATCAAAAAAGCTCATTGTTAAAGTTTCGACAAATATGCAAGAATTTTTTTTTATTTTTAAAATTGGTACAATAAAAAATTTGTTTCTCGAAGACCTCTATTGCTGATGAAAAATTAAAATTCATGTTGTTAGCAGAAGATTAAGGATATGCAAATATACAAATTCATTTGTTTTTAACTATCCATTGCAGCTAGACATAAAAAATCCAGAGAGTATGCTAAAAGCAACGAAGAAAGGAAAAGGCGTTATGATGTTCGTAGATCTTCAGTCAAATGTTTCAGAGGAGCAAGCAGATGTTATGACTCGTATCTGGCAGACTGGCCTACAAAATAATCATATCACTATGGAAAGGTACAGCATTGTTGCATCCAAGATATGCTCAGGCACTTTGAAAGCATTCCAAGATAGAAGATTAGTTAAATTATTTGAAATGTTTGTTGTGCAGATATCCAATTGAAAATAAACGTTTCATATTCATGTTCCACGATGGAGCTCAGGCTATCGAGGGTAAAAATTATTTGCTGCAGCAACCTGAAGTAGCTCATGTCACAATCGATGGACAGTCATATTATCCATCATTAAAGGAGGTAACGTATTGATGAAATCTTTGGGTATTTATAAACTTTCTTGAGTGAGAAATAAAAGAAACAAATATTTGTCTCTTTCCAGGGGGAAAACATTATAATTGACGAGTTGATGAAAAAGCCAAGTGCCAAGAAATCGAAAAAAGAGTTGTAATCTCGCGATTAATTTTTGAAACATTTTCTATTTGTCTATTTTTATACAAAAAGTATACTTTCGAGAAATATTTTTTTCTACTTTGTTTACAGAAACCAAATTATTTCTATCAAGCGTTAAGTTTACATTGTGTGTTTATTAGTTTATTTGTATAATAAATAAAATATCATACATATTATACTATCTACATTCAAGAATGTATATTTTTTTAATAACGTAAGATAAATTCTGTGGAGAGTGTGGGAGGGCAACAATAGCGTCATACTTGTTCACTTGGTTGTGTTAGTCTTGCTGGTGGAAGACTCCAATTGTCCATCATTCATCGCCTTAACTTCTCGTTGAAGTTCTTTCACCACTGTCGCAAGGGCATGTGGATTCACTCCGTTTTCACATAGCCTGATACAGATACTCAAAGTGGTCGGATCAAGATTCGTGTTCAGCAGCTTAGAGATCTGGTAGAGAGTCTGGAACGTCTTACGAGCGGCGTTCACCTGGTGATTCACAGGCTCCGGCATGCTGACTCGCTTCCGGTCCTTTCTAAGAACAAGCAAAGCATACTCATGTTACAATAAATATTCTCTGATTTGTCATCATTTTTGGAATAAATTTGATTGTGCTCAGAAATTTTTTTTAAATATAAATAATTATTAATTTGTTAAATGTATATTTAATTAATATATATTTAATTAAATGTATATTTAATTAAATGTATATTTAATAAATTAATTTATGTTCACATAATCATAAATTTACAATATATCCTTAATATAATAATTATATTAAAAATGTATATGATATTTAATAATTTTTATATTTAATATTGAAAATATTAAATATTAAATATTAACAATTTAATATTTAATAGTTTACAGAATTTATGTATATTATACCTAAATTTATTAATTAAGAATATATTCTTAAAGAAATAGTTATATTGAGGATATTAATATAATTATGTAAAAAATTGTATATGTATTTACCTAATTATTAGTATTACAAATATTTAAAAAGTTTATATATTATATATAACTTTTTTAGATTGTCAAATTTAAGAATATATTTTCAGGAACATCTCAATTATTAGTAAAATCAACTCTACTCTTTGTCCGAATTGCAACTATGCAAGGATCAATGTTTCAAAAATAAGACACACTATTTGAGACAAGCTATTTTATAATTCTGAGAGAAAACAAACATCTACTAACAAAGTTTCCTTATAATTGAATAAATGAAAAAAAATAACCTCTAACGTGAATCGGAGATTAATTTCTCAGTATTTCTTTACAACTAAAAACTGTTTACCTATTTAAACAAGACATTCTCTGTCTTTTTCCCTCGCGTTTCAAATACTCACTCGTCGAAGTTGGACAGTTTTATGACAGGAGATCACAAACATCCGTTGAAAAAAAGGGATCGTCTCGTTCCCAGAAGCTGAAGGCTGAAGTTTGTAGAAATATGCAAAAATCGCGATGTAAAAACATAAGTAAACACAACATTGGCTTCTTTGTGCGGCGCACACAGATGGGCCTGGGGAATAATAATATTATATGTCACATGGCAGCCAACCTTTAAACATATAACGGAAGATGATTGGCTACTGTATGATTTTTATCATTTTTTACTAAATTATTCGGAATGGCCGAAACTGCTGCCAGTTGTTGCCAATTTCACTATGTGACATGACAACAATTTGTGGTCGGAGTAAGGTATATGTTATTGAAGAAATCTTATAATTATGATTGTGACGCATCAGTTGCATGATAATTAATAGATAAAGTACACATTTTAACGCATTTGTCTTTTAAAAAGTACGTTGCAAATTTGAGAAAAAAACTCGTGAAAAAAATCCTAACCTAATCTTGGCATTCATGCACTGGAAAAAGTCTTAATTAGAATTCTCAAATTCAATCAGAAAGATATAAATCCAGATACTCATAGTATCTAAATCTACCAAACATTTTTGTCGAGATAACCAGAATTTTGATTGATATAAGAATTTGTTTGTCTGATTGATATAAGAAATTTGCTGATACAATCTGAACATTTTTTTCAAGGTAGTTCTCATCTTTAAGATCAATTTAGTCTCATGTTAATTTCAAATTATGCTTTTGTATTTTTGCAGTGTGACAGAAATCGTTTATTAGCGGAGCAATCATTAAAATGGAGAAAAATGAAGATGACAATAATGAAAGTAATAACAATAGTAAAAAGAATGAAGACAAGCTTCCTTTTGGTAGCAAAGAGAACGCCATTACAGTATTGAATGATCTCTTTAAACACGGACAGAATCTTCCTTTTAATAGCATTTTGGGTACATCTATGGACGAACGCCAATCTAAAATGGATTCAGCGCTCGAATTGACACAGACTTTCCTTAAAAACAAACCTTCGATAGTTGGTTGGTTACGTAGTAATTTGTTTGAGGAATCCGAATATAATGTACCTATGGCATTGTTATTCATCTCATTGTACGAGCAGCATTCATTGCCTCATCAGAAGGAGACAGAATGTGATTTTAGGTATGATAGAGAGCATCACCTTTCTTTTTATTTTAGAATGTTATTGCACAATATATAAATTGTATGTTAATATTTTATTATAAATGTGTAAAAATTTTATATCATATTAATTAAGAGTGGTTTGTTTCTTTGTATGTAAAATTTACTTAGCAATATTATATCGCTCATATCAATGATCTGAGATCAAAAATATTCTTCTGTTATTTACACATTTAATTTTATTAGTTCTATTATTCTGCTAATATATGATTTTATTGATTTAATGTATGTATATATACAAAGTATTTAGCAACAGAGATAGGGCAAAATTTAAAGAGTGCAAATCTAAATATTAGGTATAGGAAAAAGTTCGTGGCGTTTTTCCCGTTAGATAGCATTAAAAAAACGCCACGAACTTTTTCCCACATATTAAAATAATATTAAAATAAGATGAAATTAAGAATATCAAAATTATACGCGCGAATTTGACTGTTTTTTAATTATAAATATTTAAACATTTACATTATTAGGCACTTTTATATGCATATTTAAACATTCAGAATATTACAAAATCAAGAATAACAAAATTTCAGTACAAAGTTTTTAATTGCCTAAATATGTGTTTGAGGTACTTTTTACATATATTTCAATATTTGAACTTTTATGATTAAAAAATGAAGATTTCACAATTTTGTTTTTCTCCATTTTTATCTTATTTTTTTATCATCTAGAATCAATCCTTAAATTTTGTCTCATTTACTGTAAAGTACTCTTAATATTTAAAATAGTATATATATATATTTATATTTATATATTTATATTTATATATTTATATATTATATTTATATATATATATATTTATATTGAGTCGTCCGGAAAGTTCGTGCCGCAAAAGATTTAAATTTAATAAATGAAATTAAAAATTTAAATCTTTTGCATTTCAATTTTCCTTCAAAATCGGCACGAACTTTCCAGACAATCCAATATATATATATATAAAACATGTATTATTTAATCAAGTTTACTTCATATCAAATACTTGAGTTTTTGAATCCAAAATTACTGAATAATTGACGATAATTGTATAATTTTTAGTGAAGTGTACCAGTTTCTTTATAAAATGACGACGAATCAGCCGGCATCACAACTTTCACGCAATTCTGCGATTGTGTTACACAAACTATTATCAGAAATAATAGACGAAATATGGCCAAACACACAACCGGACCTTCTGAGATATTTAAGTAAAATACATATCTACAGTAGATCGCCAATTAGAAGAACATATACACGAAAAAAGTTAGTTTCTCTTATTTATCCTTAGATATCGCCTTTATGATTAGACTTCAAACTGAATTTTATAATTTTTTTCATACACTTAATTATTTAATTTATTTATACACAATAGTATAAACTTCGTTTTGTTTATCTGTGTTTAATAATTGTATTATCATCGAATGTGTTTTCATTATATTATAAAATGAATACTTTTGTGCATTTTTAAAAATAAAATTTTATTGTTTTTGTAATTATTTTAATTATAATACACAGTGTGTACAACAATAACGCAATCGAAAAATCTTTAAATGATTTCGCATTTACAACGTTATGACATTTTTAAACGTCCTGGATATCTGAGGATTAATTTTTACAGTAATATGGCTGTCTAAACAATCGTATCATTTATTTCAGGAATGGTGCCGGATAAAAGAAAATAGCAGAAAACTGTTCGTCTTAGATCTAATAAAATGATATAAGTCGTATTTATAATCTTGAATTCTCCAAATTTTTAAATTTTTTTTTGGAGTTTGAATATTCGAAATCCTCAAAAGAATTGTAAGACTTGGAAATAGATTACGATTTTATATTGTACAGTTATTGTTTTATATTGTACAGTTAATATGTTAATAATAATTATGTGATTTATTATTTATTGTATTATGAATTACTGAAATTATCCTATTTTACAAGGAAAATAGGTTACTTCATAAGAAACACATCTCATATAAAAAAAATGCATATATCTGTCCTTTAATTCTCTTTAATAATCTTTAAAATTAACATATACCGATATCCTCATTTCCTAATTCGCGCTAATGATATCAGGGTTAATTATTTAATATTTCCCAGGCGTCTTCTTCCGCTTTCGAGTTCCAATTCTGTTGTGCCTTATTGTCCGTTTCGAAATTGATCAATGATTCTTCTCTTCTCTCCGCCTTTGGTTGTCTCTTTGAAGTTACCGTCTTGCTCGTTTGTTTCGTGTCGTTGCCCCAATCCCAATCGCAATTCGAGTTGGAAGAATCTCCAGCAGAAATGTTGCTCCTGAAATAAGCAAGGAATAAATTTTGAATAATCGATTGTATTTTACTTACACAGACTTAATAACTAATAATTTAATAAAAGTTTATTTTTATATGTAGAAAGCTTAGAAGGTACGTACTTTGAACTGGAGCTTCTTACAAGAGACGATTTTTCGTTGGAGCGATTCGATATTAAATCGTTATTCTGATACGTATCAGAGGAATACTGATATCGATCTGTGGAATCATATTGCCTTTGTTGTTCCGCTGAATTGGTCCCAGCAATATCACCCCATCCTCCCCGTCTCGTTATATCCCCAACCTATGCATTATTTTTTTCTAAATTTCTTGACTCTTAATAAGACATCTGCCTATATATATGACATGATAATAATTTCTAATAATTTAATTTTAACGACAATTAAAAAATGAGTAATAGAACAGAAAAAGCAAACGAAAGAATTTATACCTTTGTAACCAAATGATTGACCTGAGCTCCTACGTCCTCTAATAATGTGCCATCACGAACCTAATAATTTAATACAAACAGAGAAAAACGAAATAAAAATATCTTCAAAATAAGAATTATAAATTCGATAGAGGAATTAATTAAAATAAATGTACAAAAAATAATAACTCAAGATAATTAATATCTCGCGTTTATGTTCTCAAATAAATTTATGTATAGCAATTCTAATCGAAAATAAATGAATGGATAAAAATAAATGAACAATAATGCTTTACTCCTGTTCTTTAATCTCGTTTAAAAAAAATAATTAATTTTTAATCCCTAATTAATTTACATTCGAGAGCTTTTCTCGAAATTTGTACACTTGCCTTTTGCGTCGCTAGTCCTCCGATCTTGATTGCATTCTCGGTAGCTTTGCTTGCTATTTTTGATGCCGAAGAGGAGAATATTGACCATCCCTACAATAGTAAGAAATAATAGATTAATTCGTTACTTTTAAATTACAGACATTTAATAAACGTTAAAAATCGTACACTCGCTAATGATGATACTGCGGTGTCGAACAATTCCTGGGACGAACTCTTGGGTGGTGGATCCATCTGATAGCCGAAGCCACCGTATTTACCGCCTTGATTAGGTGGGATATTACTAAAATGATAACGTTTAAATAAACGTTATAACTACTTCTATCTTAATGCACACTTCCATTCTTACAATGCTATCACATTTTTCGGTTCTCATAAACTCTCCAAATATTTAAACTTATTCACTCTTTTGTTTTTCTAATCTTTATATTTTCCATTTATTTATACTCTTAATTATTCCACATTCTATAATATATCAAATATTATATCATAATGTTTGATATAGAAAATAAAAGCCAGACTATAGACTTACTCTGGACGATTGGCATTTTCATTCTGTTTCTTCGCAAAGAAGGATTCCGTCTGCATCTTCAGATTATTCGAGTCCATATTTTGATAAGAAGAGGATAGGTCGTTCTGATACGAATATTCTTGCTTATTTTTAATGAATGTCGAAGGCTGAAACTCCTTCGCTATTGAATTGCTTGGACTCCAAGACTCTCCTCTCGCCAATGTAGCGATCTAAGCAAAGAAAAAATATTTTTAAGCGAATCAAGTAACTTTAAAGGAACTCAGTGATAAAAGTGTACAATAAATCTCTTTACCTTATCCCTATACAATGCCGCCGCTTTTGTATTATAACGTTGTGAGATGGACATAGATTCATCCCAGTCGGATTGATTCTCAAAGAATTCTCGGGCGTTTCTATTGCCACCGACCTTCATCTTTTCCAGTTCTACATCCTTCCACTTGTCCATAGAGACAGAGCGGACAAACGATAAGTGTACACCTAAACCACGATGCTTGCCTGAGCATTCTAGACATATCCAAATACCATACGTCACGGATACCCATTGCGGATTGTGGCTGCCACATTCGAAACATTTCTACAAAACGCACAAGAGTATGTATAAATCTGATAATCAAAAGAAGTCAATTGCAAGAAGTTACTAATTAACTTCATTTTTTAAATAGATACATGTAATGAATTTTCTTAATTTTAGGTAGTACATATTAATGAAAAATAAATGCACTACATATCAACTCAAAACATTGAAATGTTTATTTTCTGGAAAACTTTGTTCTTTGAGTTATGATGTTATAACAAATGAGTGATATCTCAATTCTACGCAAAGTGCTAAGATAAATAATAAAAATTACATTTACTAAAAATGTAGAAGTTGAAATTTAAATTAAAAAATTTGCTTTAATTTTTAATTAAATATTTGACTGAAATGTACTTTAAAAATATTAAGTACCTAATCTTTGTAAAAAAAAAAGAGAGAAAGTACTTGATATATTTCTCATCTTGCTGTCAATCAAACTTACATTGTTCTCGTCCTTCGGCTTTAATTCACTCAGCACTCGTCGCGTTCTTGGACTGGCCATGGTCACATCAGTTAGTCGTCAAAGGCTGAGGGTTATAGTTATGTTAACAGTCAATCTAAGTTATGTAGGTCTATTTTCTAAAACTGGATCAGTACATTTATGGAATTTAAAATAAAACGAATATGTTTGATATTTGGCAAAAGTAAAACAGAAAAATCCAGTGGTCTGGTACAGGAATAAAAAACAGATGCATTGAAATAGAATATTTGAAATCTAACAATTTCCTTGTGTCTACAGTTCAACATGTGGGATAAACAAAAATAATTGAGGCATTAGGCGAGATAGAAAATTAAGAAATGCTCTGAAAATTCAAGTTCAAGTTTAACATGACACATCAATGAAATGTTCAGAAATATTTCACTGCAAGATTTGAAGAATTTCAGAAATTTTTCATAAAATATCTCTAAAAATATAAATATGATCAGAAAGTGCTTTTGAAATATTTCTTTTCTTACAATATTTGTATAACACTTTTAAAATATTTTTATGAAATACTTTAACGCGATATAACACTTTTAAAATATTTTATAAATGTATACGAAATATTTCTAAGTATTTCAAAAAAAAATTCACATAAATATTTCATGCCGTGTGACATATATAGTGTACCTCGCGGCTATGATTGTTAGCTGTGTGCGAGAAAGCAAACGGAGCAATTGAAACGTGGGAAATTCATCACGACATTCCAACAGCCCTGAATTTTGGAATGCCGCGGTATCGTTACGCGAGTCATGCGCGATAATTGGCAAAGACGTTCACCTCGAGACTACGAAGTCATTGTATCAAACGGTTCTTTCTTCCGAGACGGGAGGATCGGATCCTACGTGGACATATTGCAAAAGTCGGACATGATTTTTGTACCCTGGGAATCAAACTGCTGGAACTTGGCGACACTGGCGTTGTCGTGATTGACGTCACGCGGAGAAGTTAGGTTAGGTTAAGTCATCATCCGCGGGTGATTGCCCGGGAAATTTATAGCTGTATGTAAGTACAATATCCTTCGTTTTTTTATCTGATGAAAATTTAACTATTAATTCTATTCACGCGAAGTCTATTCTAATAGACGAAATAGTACGAATATCGCTAATCTTAGATTAAGTTAATCGTAGGTTTGTTTGAAAATGTAGGCGATATAATAGTGAGGCCTAGTTTTACTTATGGTTAATTCTTAACTAACCGAGGTGCAACTTATTTCTCATCTTTTTCCAATCTTAGAATTCGAAAGAGATAAGGATTAACAAGAAGAAGCTTCGCTCTGCTTTTCATCGATTTTGATCAAACTTGCTTGCAGCAATATTAGAGGAGCCTAAATGAAACACCTACAAAGTTCCCGCTTAGAAACCAATCTGAAAACAGTCTAATATTTCGGAAAATATATATTTTTGAGAAAAATGTCTTAAACAAAAATGATAGGGTTTAATAAGATATATTTACTGACTGTATTGGTTTGACCTTGGGAGACATTGTCAACTTTGACTTGATCTTGGCGATGTCACCCAAGATTAAACCAATAAAACCAATAAATATATCTTATATTAAATCTTATCATTTTTGTCTAAGATTTTTCTCAAGAATGCATCTTTCTGAGATATTAGACCATTTAGAGAATGGATTAAAATGAATTGAAATTTTTTTCTATCCGAATGCATATTTTAAATAGCGAAAATACTTTTTTTGGATTCAATTAGATTCGATTGGATTGAAAAATTGCATTTCCTATTCAAAATTTTGAATTGAAGTATTCACAATGCACAGAAAAAGCTAATATTATTTTTAGATTGAAAGGTATGCTCCATGCAATTCCTATAAATGAATAAAAATACATTCAGGATTGAAAAGCATTCATTTTAACATTCATGAATCAATATTTCTGAAAATTTGAATCTATTTCAATTTAGTTCAATCCATTCTCGTTTGCTGGATATTTAAATATTCGAATCATTACTTGGCTTCTAAGGCCCATTAGTAGGAATGGCTTTATTGGTGTTCATTTGATAGGCCCTTCTAAGGCGTATCATTTGATAGGTGTAAGTCTGGAATCAGACTATGCATTGAAGAATGAGATTGAAGATTGAAAGAAGATTGAAGTTTGACCAATCAGAACAAAAGGAGCTAAAGTTTCTTTGTCCTCATTGGTGAAATTTCAATTTTTAATCTTTAATTTCAATCTTTAATGCATAGTCTGATTCCAGCCTAACATCGTTACAAGTTTGATCAAAATCGATGAAGAGACTGTAGTCTCTCTTTGTTAATTAAATCTCGGTTAAGAGTTAATCAGTTGTGAAACTGAGTCTATTTGTCTCTTTCCGATTTGTCTCTTTTCCTGTAGTTTGTATATTTGTAAATTTGTGTATTTTCATGCGTAGAATATTTCTGGCAAGAAAAATAGTCCCCAAGCAGAACAAGTAGCGAACAAGTAACGTCAAAATGACATTAAAATGAATCGGAAATGATTGAAAAATGATTTTTAATGATCATTTTGGAATTATTTTGATATCATAATAATCTTGTTCTGCTTTGAGCTTTGCTCAAATTCCGTTTTATTTTTGAAATTTTTTACGTCGGTAAGTTAGAAAATAATAATTTATGACTGCGCATGCTCATTAATGTAGTTCGTCCAAAAAACGAAATTAAAAAAAAATAAAACAGCACACTTGAGTGATTTTCCTTCTCAGAATATATTTCACGCAAGCATGAAAATACACAAATTTCCAAAATCATCGGAAAAATCCAAAATCATCAGAATGGGGTGTTATACTAAATATTTACCGTCTACATTCTTTTCTTAGAATCTTTTATATATTATTTGAAATATTCTAAGATTTTAAGATTCTAAGTTATAAAATTATTTAGAAATTCTGAAAAATTCTGAACTTTATATAAACCTTCTTTATATAACCTTCTGAAAAATTTTCATCACAGGAATTCTTTCTTATACTTAGGACTTGCTAGAATGTCAATAAACGCTTTTATTTATCTTTATCCATCTTCTATGTGTCAGGAATCGATACATTATACTAAAATGACAAACACGCGACAGATTCAGTAAGTAAACTGCGTGCGATCGTAGTTATATTATAACTTGCACGTCAGATTTTCCATGGCTTAATTACGTGAGGGAATTAATATGCGAAATATACTCTAATTAAACTGACTTCTTATATGTATCGGCAATGTTCTTGATTTAACACGTTTCTTGATTTGCGAGTGATTATATTTTTGATTATGATTGTGTTATAATTAGAATAATAGTAATGGGCGCATATAAATAAAACATAAATATAATAAATATATATTAAAATACATTAGGACATTATCGTAAATTGGAAGAAATATATAACAATAACTCTATTATAATTCTTAGACGTAAAATATGTAATAAAATAATATAGGCATAAATTATATATAAAGACAGGTTAAACGTTATTACTACAATATTATATATACTATTCATATATATCGGTAATGCATGTAATATATGCTTAAAGTCATAAAACACAGCTCTAAAAGCGCTACAATTTAATTTTCTGCGCATTTCTTTTATTTTAAGCGATGTCTACAATGAAATTTTAAGGCGTAAAACTTAAAGCTTTAAACTCTAAACCGTAAGAAATTAGTCAATTATAGTCGAATGTGAGGAGATTAATTGGCTATGATTGGTAAATTTAAAACTTAAGGCTAAAAATTTAAGTTTTACATCTTAAAATCTCATTGTAGACGTCGCTTTACGGAAAACAGGAGTCTCCTATAAATATATCAATTTAAGACTACTGAAGATCTCATTCGTACTCAGTATTTTACGACGTAACGCTAAAAAGAAGTAAAACTAAGCTTAGGTATTTACAATTGTCGGTACTCAAGACGGACTAGAACAATAAAGCACACTAATAAGATGGCTATAGAATTAGGAAAGCTGGAGGATGCTGCGTTTGTCTTCCAGCAGATATCCAGTTTGCAATTTGATGCCAGCTGACCAAACTTGCTCTTCAGCAATTCCCAATCGCAAAGGCCCACCTGACAGCCATCGTACCGTATTGGTTTCTCTCCGAGATAAAATATCACTTTATTGCGGTTATTAACGTCGTGGCACCTGTAATATATTTTTTAAAAAGATTAGAATTTGTTGATATTTCATTTAAAATGTTACGTATAACTGAGTTTAATACCAATTGACTGATTTTGATCAAAGATCATTTAATTGATTTCTTTTAATATTAAAGCTAATATAATTAAATCAAATTTAAGTTAACAAAATTTTATATTTAATTTGCTTTGGGACAATCTAAGATATTTTAATTTAATAGTAGTTTTTGACACAACTTAAAAAGATTTAAATATCAGTAATAAAAAAACGAACATAATTTGTAAGTAAAATTGTAATAAGAGAGTAAAAAATTTATATATATATATATATATATATAT
>NW_012130101.1:827689-839950 GCF_000143395.1 Atta cephalotes | reverse complement strand
AATTTTCGAATAAATAATTGAAATAAAAGTTAATAAATGCGGAATAAGGGACGTGTATATTCACTTGTAAAATACTGCAATGAGATTCGCAGCGAAGGATGATATGATTGATGTGCGCCATTGACGTCTAGCCATCTCTTTGTAATTGTAGGCGGTCAGTCGTGCTTGGTCTTCATTTATGCCCATCGTAGTTAAAAGATTTTGCAAGCTGATGATGTCGCTGAAATAGAAGATACCCGCGGGTTCGTCCGACATCTCATCACGCGCTACATTCCTGATAAAAAAAAATAATACCTCTGAATACTTTCCACATTTTTTCTTGTTAGATTACAAAGTGTAGTCTAATATCCAAACTTCAAGCGCTATCTTTTAGCGTCTTTCTTTTTACTGCATTTAGAATTCGCGGCTGTAATTTACACAAAAATCAACAAAAAAATCAAAATTTCTTTATTTTGATTCTTAATGTCAATAAACAATCAAATTTCGTATCCAAAAATCATTTTGTCTTTCATGATGTCAAAATTGATTTGATGTGTTTCTTGGGAAGTGGACATTTACCTCCTTTAATTAATTTATAATCCTCGGATTTTATTGTTCGGATTTTGATCTCCAAAATGGAAAAAAAAATCGTTTTTTCAATTACGTTAACTTCAAACAAAAGTACATTAATTAAAAATCTAGTGGACTTGCGAATATGAGGAAATTTCAGAATGAATATTAGGATTAAGACATTTAAAAAAGATGTGATTATAGGCGAAACGTCTGGTAACTTGAAATAAGAAATTTGAGGACAGTTTTAAATAGAATTCTTATAATTAGCTGAGTATAGGAAACAAGACTCGTTATGTTGCAATACCAGAAGTGTCGCATCATGTCATGCAACAGAGGACAACCCAAACGAGTGTTGATATCCCGCCCATAGCCCGCTTTGTAATAGTAGTCGAGATCCTCTCTGTACTCCAAAATGCGGAGTTCCTCTTTGCTGAAGACGGCGCACCAAGGTGAAAGTTCGGTGACGGACCAGGCCTTTTGATATCGACACGCATCGTACATAGCATCGATTCTATCTGGAAATATTAGAGACCTTTTGAAAGTAGAAATTTTAAGCTTTAAACCTTCTTTTTTTTAATTTAAACTTCGTTCATTTTTACAAAAGTTACAGCTGTTTGAATTCTGAAGTTCATAGCGCTATAAACTTTTGTTCCAACCCAACGTTTCTTTCTGTCAATGTAGATTGATTTTAATCACGGTTTAATTTACTCTTCATCTTTTTCTAATTCTTAGAATTAAAGATAAACTAAGAAAAAGATAAATTAAATGGTAAATTAAATCGAGATTAAAGTTAACCTATGTTAGTAGAGACGAGTTAAATTTAATTTGCTCTTTTTTCAACAATTTAATTTAACTTGTAACAGTACTGTGTTTATTGAACATAAATTAACAATAAACGACAATTAACGATTGTACGTACCAGCGGAAATATTGTACAGAAAACCGATTCGTCTGCTGACGTTTCTCAGGAGATTCTGAAACTCTGGTCCAGCATCAAATCTGCTGCGTTCCATATTTTCAAAAGATCCCTCGTTTTCCTCATTTTTCCATACGCTACACGTTTTGTATGCCTGCGAGATTAATTAGATTAGACAGATTAAGATAAATTTCCATTTGCCACTTCTATTATAGGAAATATTATAGAAATTATTTTAATACAGGAATTATGCAAGTATAATTCACAGAACAATATCAAATAATTTGATTTATGATATATTAGAATATTAGTGCAGTTTTTTGTATAATATTAAAAATATTACACAAAAATATGCATTAATATTTTATATAATATATCACAAATAAGATTAATTATTTTTAAATTAAAGTATATTTGTATCTAATGATAACAAATTTTAAAATTTTACATAGTTAAGCTTTATTTGTAAAGCTTGATTCTCTTATAGCGTATATAATTAAAACATACAGTAAGAAGGGTATCATTCAAGGAACTCTCTTCCGGCAATACGGCAGTTGTGCTTCCGAATAGCCCTTCCATAAAAGATGTCATGCTATTGCGAGTCTCGGTGGCACGGAACTGAAAATCAATCGTGTCCTATATCCTGAATTGCTTCATGATTTGATCGATACTTATTGACATTTGCTTAATGGAATCTAGTTAATTAACGCTCACTTTAGACGATCTATAATTTGCATTAGAATTTCAGAGAAAATTCTATTTATTATTAAATACGTCACGTAATGCGGAACATTCAAAAAATTAGAAAAACTTTGCTTAATGGAATTACATTTGCTTAATCTATTTAATTAATGTCCTTTAGACGATCTATAATTCGCGAGAATTTAAAATCAAATATTCTCTTAATTTTTAATTCAATTAATTAATTTTATTAATAAAATGTATCACTAAATGCCAAGTAGATTTGAAGAATCAGAAACGTTTTGTTTAAAGAATTACATTTGCTTAATAGAATTTATTTAATTAATATAATTAATTAAATAATTATTAAATAATTATATAAATATTAATTAATATAATTAATTAATATAATTTATTTAATTAATAATGCCAACTTTAGATGACCAATTCGTGTTAGAATTTAAGATAAAATATTCGTTCGGCTTCCATCTTCGTAGGTTATCTAAATCTCGATTGCACATGTGACTTTCTACATGACAAATGTTTTATAATATACTGTTAAATTCATAATGTCAAATTTTATTCACTTTAAGTTGTGAGAAAAAAATATATTAAACCTTAATAAATCTTTACTTAAATAGTGTCAAACGTTAATATAATAGTATATCTATAAAAAGATATATATTTGATAAATCTAATATTCAATGATGACGTATTTTTAATTCTCACCCTTTTCAAATTTTATTAATTTAAATATTCACAAAACAAGGAAAAATATTCACGAAACAAGGAAAATATTGTTGAATTTGATACAAATTTTAAATTGATCTAAAAATTCTTTTGATTAAGGGCTGGTTGTTCCTTTTGGTAAATTTTACCTATTAGGTAAATCTGGCAATCCGCGCATGTAATTAGATAATCTTACTACTTACTCAACAGATAAAATTTACCAAAAGGTGGAACAATCGGGCCTAAATATGATTAACTTTATTAATTTAAAATACGTCACGGAATGTGAAAAATCAAAACAGTGTATGAAATTATAAATAAAGTTATATTCTGAGATCTGAGCGAAGATGTATAGATCGTCCGATTAAAACTAATATTGATCGTATTTGTATAGTAATTGACGTAGTAAATAATTGTGAAGAGATACTTTGTAATTAGCGGCTGTAATGTTGTGAAAGTCGGGTTGTAACAGTTCTGGGAAATTGCTCTGCAACCTTCTCGCCAGCAGTTTCATGTCCTCCACTCCTTGCGGTGTTAGGACTTCCGCCCGCTGCGGCGACAAATATTCGTCCGGCCTCCATCTTCGTAAATTATCCAAATCTCGATTGCACATGTGACCCTCTGCACGGCAAACGAAACGTTTTAAAAATCGAGCGAAGAAAATGGTACACTGTTAAATAATGTCAAATTTTAAACTCACTTTTGAAACTCACTTTTTAAACTCACTTTGAGTGTGAGAAGAAGATGGGTATATTAAACTTTAATAAATATTTATTTGATTGGTCCAACTAAATGTTAATATAATATTATATATCTATAAATTTAATATATTTATAAAAAAATATAATAGAAATTTAATTGAGAAAACGTATGTTTAATTCTTACACTTTTTATTAATTTAAATTTTATTAATTTAAATATTGCAAAATCACGAAACGAGGAAAATATTGTTGAATTTGATAATAATAAATAAATTGATCTAAAAATTATTAGTGTCTATAATCTATATTTAATATAGATTTAATAAATTTATGTACAAACAGAATACGAAAAAAAATCTATATAGAACGATACAAAAAAATAGAGAAAGAAAATTAAGAAAACAAAAAGTGTAAAAAAGTGCAGAAAACTTAAAGAAGGAAAAGTTGACTACCTTTGCGATCTTCATGATTCTGGAGTATCTGTTCTTTGAGTTCAGTTAAAGAGACGATCTTGTCGATCTCCTGGATACTCGGACAACGGGTGCCGTGTGTCGCCAGCATCCAGATTTGCACCGGTCGACAATCTATCGAACAGAATTGATGATTGTTCTGATTAATACTATAAATAAAAATATAATAAAAAATATTTCTTTATTTGAAATGAAGAAATATTCATAGGCTTAAACTAAAAGTACTGATATCAATTTCACTAATTTTCTTTTTATCTACTCTTTTTCGCTGAAATAAGGAAAACTTTTATAGTTGCAAATATTACAATTTTTTTCTCTCAATGTGAACTTCTTAAACAAACAAATACTGATCGTTTTGATCAGTGACTGCTTTCAGCAAAGAAAGCAGCTTTGCAACTGTTGTAAAATTCTTGAATATAATTGATCTAAACATTTAGATTTAATGAGAAACTAAAGGCAAGACTAATCATATTAAAGAATTTTACAACAGTTGCAAAGCTGCTTTTTCTGCTGAACGCAACCATGTTGTTGAGAAGTCCAAGTCAATCGGACTTTCGGTACTCAACTTACTGGGTAGTGTCTGGAACCGAATCTTGCCACCGTGAACGAAGTGATACGCGGTCTTCGTAGCCATGTACAGGTACGGATTATCTTCGTCCGCAAAGCAGAAATCGACATCGCGTGCGAGCACATGGATGCTCGGTGAAGCCAGAAACGATGCGATCAACAACACCAACAACGCGGACATTATGCAGTGAAAGTGCCGCTTCTGCGATAAGAATAATAATAAGGATGATAACTCTGTCAACGAATAAATAGAATTAGTCACGTCCGATGTGGAAATAAAAAAAATGTAGAAAACCACCTATTGTCTAAACCGGAAGTGCGAGATTTCTTTTAAAGCTTCGATTTATGTGAAATGTAAGAGACATTAGAAATATTGAATGACAGGATTAAGGATATTTGTATGATGTAAAGCGTTTGTATGTGTAACGTAAAACGAGCTATTGTATAAAAATCAGCAATAAAATATACATAAATTAACATAGTCGTGGTTTATTTCGAACTTATATTTAGACTGACTTCAAATTAATACAATTAATATAACACAATGTAAATACTATATAATAAACTAAATGCAATTAATAAAATAAAAGAAAAATATATATAAAAATATATATTGTATAAAGTTACAAACGTTTCGACTTATAAAGCCTTCTTCAGTATATAAAGCAAAAATACATTATTAAATTAACGAACCAATTAGATAGCGCATATAATGAAATATTTATAAACATCAATGATAATGTGTCAATTCATATGAGATTCGAATGTTAAAATGTGTTAAGACAGATTACATAAAAAAAAGAAGAATGAAATATTTTGGTCAAAAGTAAGAGATTAACATGATGTCCTTCGATAAATTTTGCCAAATTTCTTGGTTGAAAACGAGAATCCAATTTATCGTAGACTTGAATCATTCGATTTGAGAGTTCAATTGTTACGAATATTTTATGATATTCTGTAGATTAAAATAATACAATTAGTGTGAATGAGAAATACAGAATCAAATTATATATCTCTTATAACTCACGTTAATTTATATAAAATACTGTAATTAAAAATCTTAATCAGAGATCTGATCAAATATATTAAAATTAGAAGTTGTCTGTTACTCGTTTGAAAATTGACTGTGATGTATAGGTAAAATAAAAGTAAGTCAATAAAGTCGAATGTAAAAACAAGTCTGTTCGTGAACAAAATTATGACAATTTATGTTCACGTATGTCATCCAATATGTTAAAATAAGAGATATTCAATAACTCAGTACCTTTCATTAAATTTAAATTGTTTTTTGTTTTTCTTTAATATAAAGCATTTCAGAAATATTTCTTTTGCGATAATTTTTTTCTCTCAAAATCAAGTATACTAATTTTTTTCCAATTAAAATTATGATTTGTTTCAGTGATATATTTCGTGATACTGAGTGTTTGGACTGGTTTTAGTTATATATTTTAATTATATTAAAAATATAATTAATAAAATTAATATTAATTATATTAATTATATTTATTATATAGTATTTACATTAATTGTATTAATTTAAAATTAATCTAATTATAAGCTCGAAATAAGCCACGATTTTTGTTAATTTGTTTTGAAAATATACGAGCATTTTCACTTCTAATACACATAAATAAATTATATAACAAAAGAGATATTCTGGTGAAAATTTTTGCTTAGAATCTTTTGCATAATTTTGCAGAATTTTTATAAATTTCAGAATTTTTTCACAATTTTGATATTTTGTAATTTTTTTAGAAAATTTCTCAGATTTTTTAATGTAAGTTGCAACATTTTTTGAAAATACTGAGAAAGTCTATAATGGCTATATCTTTCTAAAATTTTTATACATATATATATATATATATATATATATATGTACGATTTTTTAAATATTCTACATTGATTATATAAAAAAAATGGTTACAATTACCATGCATAATTTAATTGTAATTATAGTCATGTTCAGTGTTAACTATATATTTATAGTTGTTTTAGTTATGCAAGTTATTGTTGCTTCAATTACATTACGATCAATAACTGTGATATTCACTGTATTGTGAAAGTGATTGTTTCTTTATTTTTCTTTTTATTTTTTCTTTATTTTTTCTTCTACATACATTTAGTCATTACCATGTAATTAGTAAGCAAATGTTAAGAAAATGATCATATTTATCATACAAGACGATGCATGAAATGTCATGTTATTTAATTATCTCATTAAAATTATACTTGTACAGTTTTTTAATTCTATGTAAGCAAATTCTGTATTTCGTGGAAGTTCTATTAGTGGCATCATTAGTTGGAATTGAGCGGAGATAAAGCTTTGTGCGAATTTTGTTAAAAATAAATGTATTACATGGAAAGCAAATGGTACTTTTTATATGCCATTCTACATTTTTTACAAACTGTTGTGTGTGCCTTCACCTTCATTCAGTTTCAACTAATGATGCTATATCTAATGCCTACCTAACAGAATTTTCACGAAGTACAAAATTTGCTTATAATTAAAAAAGCGATATTTCACGACTAATTTTTAACGAGATAATTAAATGACATGACATTTTGTATGCCAGTAATTGTTTTTTTACTGTCTATTATATATAAAAAAGGTTTTTTTATTTACCATTCATACCCACATAACACTGAATGTCACAGAATGTCGTCAGAATATTTCAAATGGAAAAATTTTTTACAAAATATTTTATTTGAAATATTTCTGCAAACATCCAGAGATGTTACATATAGGATATTTTATTTGAAATATTATGTTAGCAATATTTTCTTAATATTCTGGAGATGGATTACTTCAAATCTTTCTGAACGGTTGTTTATAAATATAATATATATTGGCTGCGTAAACTAAATAAAATTATGACCAAAAAATATTCAGGGACCTAGGAAACATATCCAACGTTATATTCAGATTCCCACAATGACTGAAAAGTCATTTAGGTATTATTCCATTCTTGTTATTTACTGAACATTAAACAAGGATGACATCCGGAGAACATCCGGATGAGAATCCAAATACGCCTCAAAAAACGTTAAGAATCTCCAGGAGATTCGCTCGATTTGCGTATTTATATAGGATTTCTGGATTTTCTTCTTAAAAGAAACGCATCCCTCTCGTGGCGGAGCCGCGCACTTCTGAATGTCACCAGAATGTGACCAGAATATTACGATTTGAAATTTGAAATATTCTGATGATGATCTCAGAAACATTCTGGCAATGATAGCAGAATGTCTTATGTTTGCATCTAGTACAATAATATTCTGAAGACATTCAGTAATTGTTATATCGATGGTAGCATTTAGGGAGCGTGTTATGCACGCTATTTAATTGTATCATTGTTTATACGTCTATAATGAATGATGAAGATAGAATGATACAAATTAGCGCTGATATATAGTTTCTCCAAAAAAAAAATGCAGCCAATATATAATTATAATAATAATAAAATCCATCATTTATAATAATAAGATGCATCACTTTGGGATCACTTAGAGATTGCAAGAATACTTCATATAAATTACTTCATATAAAACACATTCAGAAAGATTGGAAGCGAAATTTCTCAAGAATATTTTAAGGAAATAATGTAATATTTCAAAATGTCTTTAAAATATTTCATTCGCAATATTCTTAAATACTTCAAGTAAAATGCTCGCCAGACTTCATATGAAATGTTGAGAAAGATTTAAACAGAAACGTCTCTAGAACATTAAAAGAACATTGTCAATGTTATATTTCTAATAGAATGTCTTTAGAATATTTTAAATGAAATATTCTACATGCAATATCTCTAGATGTTTGCAGAAATTTTAAATTAAATTTATTCTGTAAAAGATATTTGAAAAATTTTGACGACATTCTTGATGCTTTGTGGATATATGTATATTTCGATTTTTTATAGATAATTATATTAATGTTTAAATTTATCATAATTTGCAATAAAACATTGATTTTTATAATTCGCAAAATTATAAATATATAAGGTTACACTATTACTGACAATATAACAATAATAATTTTAAAAATGGAGGTTCTAATTGTGATATATTTTACTATGCAATTATAGTTACAAATACTTTTCTCTCAAATTAATAAAAAATTCATAAGATTAAATTAAATTCTATAATATCCGAAAAAATTTTATAGATTTTGAAGAAATTCAAGGAGTTTTTTTTAGAAATTTTTTGGAACAAAAAATTACTATTTTTTCTAAATTTAAAAAAAATTATAAAAAATTCTTAAAATTTTTATAAGATATTATTCTTTATTAGTCTTGTTCTTTTTAACAGAACTCCTTATATTCCTTTCTATATCTCTCTCTCTCTCTCTCTCTCTCTCTCTCTCTTCCCCAAAAAAGAAAAAGAAGAAAGATAAGTTGTGAAAGAAATTCAGCTAAAAAAATAAGTCTTTTTACAAGAATTTTTTTTACAGAGTATAAATTAAGATACCTTAATAATGTAAATTTAGGAGCAAATTTTAAACGTCATCTTTCCATTTAGAATTTAACACATGTACTGAATTTATTTATGTTCCTACAATAGTCTTAAGCAATAAATGTATCACAAGTTTTACAATTTATTTATAGATAATATTGCAAGTTTCGTACTGCAAATTAATATATTTAGATAATGCCTCAACTTCTCCAGGATTTATCTGAAAATTTCACATGAAATAAATTTTCGACGGTGAATTTCTCGCTGATCCTGAAGCGGAACGTCGAGGGACCTGTTCGCGGAAAAGCGATTTTCCTTTCGCGTTCCGCGGACCGTCGTAAACCTACATTTCGCCGCTGGCTGACGACATCGCGGAATGTAACTTATTACTAACTCGAGGAGAGCTAGCGTAACGATGTAGTCGCTCCGGCGATTACATAATCGGAAGTGTGTTCGCGCGCGTATTCGCGTTCATTCGCGCCGAGAACTGCCATGGCGAAGTATTAACGCGATAAATTAGCGAGAAGATGATAACGGGTGAAACGCGGACCCGCGAGAGTCATCGCAGCATTTCAAACTTAATTTCTTCTTATCTCTTATCTATTCGATCTTTTAAATCGATCTTTTAAATCGTCGTTGCGCTCCACGTGAGAAGCTATCTAAAGCAGAACAGTACAGATTTATGTCAAAATGAAAATTAATTGACAAAAAGTATTTCTTTTAATCCCTTGAATCTCTCGTGCATTGTAATGTACATCAAATTTGAAGACATCCCCGGTGAAAATTTTCTTATAATTTTTATAAAAATTGGAATATTTTTCAAAAATACTTAGAAATATTCGAAAAGTTTATATCTTCTCTCAGAATTTTTCATATATGTGAATTCTGAAATATTCTGAGATTTCTCATCCCATAATTAAGAAAAAATATTTTTTAATTTTTTAGATTTTATAACATTTCATCAGAAATTATACTTACAAAAAATCTTAGAAATCTTACGATATTTCATAATTAATTGCACATATGGAAAATTTTGAGAAAAGATGTAGATTTTCTGAGAAGTGTTCGAAATAAAAATGTTCATATAAAAAATGTGATAAAGTTATAAAATTATATAGAAATTCTGAAAAATTATATGAAAAATTTTGAGAAAATTTTTCATCAGAAATATTATTTTTTATTCTATCGACCTTATATGAGATCTGATGCACATATTAATGTATATCTTGTATGTATATGGAAAAATAAAAATCAAAATTTTGATAAAATTAATTGTTTAATATGAATAACTTATTAAAATGTACAAGAATTGAATTAAAAAAAATTTTTTTAACTTGCAGTTCCAATAAAATTGGATGTCGTTTTATGACTTTTTGTTTTACATCCTAGGTAGAACACTGAGTCATCAATGATTCCATATGAATTTCATTTGTCGATTTCCAGTAAACACTAATTAAACAATAACACAGCGTTGATGTTATAATTTCACACTCAACAGGATATAAATAGGATATAATACATATGTTACGTAATAGTTACATTGTTGAGCATGAAATTACAAAGGTGCCTCTACATACACAAAACGTAATTCGTAGGTACAGAATAAAAATCTGCTTTTTCATTTGTTTTTTCATTGCCTGCGGTGATTTTTATCTGCGTGTACCTTGCGTGCGGTAATCGTCATTCTGCGTTAACATTTGTGAATTACATTTTGTGATTTACGAATTATGTATAGAAACACTTTAATATTGATATATTCTGTTACTGTCAGATGATTTACTGGATAATATGTATTTAAGATAAATAAAGTTATGACGATGTTTTTACGATGATATTATTACAACTTTTTACCAAGGCGGGTTTGATATCTCGATTTCGAACGCAATTTCGAAAAGCGTGAAAAGGTTTGAAAGGAAAAGTTGTAGAGTTTGAAGAGGACCATCAGATAAGCTACTAAAATTTTGAATTCAGGGCTTTATTGAGCTCAAATGGGCGTACAACTTTTGAAACATTTTTCCCAAAACTAGTAGTTTTAACTAGTAGTTTTTGTATCACTTTTGCAATATAGAACATTTGCTCACTTTTGTAACTTTCATCTCGTTTCAAGATAACATAATCGACCTCTTGTGCTGTATGGGATTCAAAGGGCTCTCATGGACTCTGAGGCTTCAACTTCCGCGAGAGGGTGATTATTATATTATATACGTGGGAGATGAATGCGAAGGCCAAGGCCGCCGTGAAAGAGAAACGTGATAGTAAAATTACGTCGTGCGCATTACACAATAGTCGTGAGAAAAACCGGTTTTCAAAGTCCGGACAAGAGAATGAGCATCCTCGGTGTAACATTACAATCATCTTCGGGATCATGTGAACGACGAATGCCATTACTCGGTCCAGAAATAGTCTGGACGTAATAGTTGACGATAACATAATTGGCAATGGCGCGATTAATAGAGGGACTTCTTCTTTTGCTTCTTATACAGTCGCCATGTCACATACTTGGCCTACTTATACTTAATTTCTTCGTCGTTCGCGAGTACCGCCTCTAACGTCGGCTGCAATCTCGTTTCAATGCGAAATCCATTACGCTGCCTCGAGTGTTGCTTCGACGATGATATAAACCGCTCGTGGCGTGTATGAGGAAAATTGCAATTGATTACGAAGATGTTATTTATAAAGGACATATAATTAAGCTTGTTATTATATAAGTGAATATCGATTAAATAGTTTACTGTTAAATAGTTTACTTTCTAATTCTTTGGAGTGCAATCTCACGCTAAAGAATGAAAATTGCTAGCCAGTTTTGAAAAAGAGTAGTTCAATTTTCAATCTCTAGGTCTGGTTCCATCAATGTAGGATTAACTTTAATCTCGGTTTAATTTACTTAAGAATTAGAAAAAGATGAACAGTAAATTAAACCGAGATTGAAGATTGAATCTTACATTGATGAAACTGAAGAGATTTTATTCTTCAGAATGAGATTTACCCTAAAAGTTAGTAGAGAATAGATAAGTTTTAAAATATGGGTATGAATTCAACATTACGCAGTGTCTATATACATAATTCTCAGCGTATTGATATTAATATTAACACCAGCATCTCAAGTAGAACACAGAAGTTATAATAATCAGAGAGAGAGAGAGAGAGAGAGAGAGAGAGAGAGAGAGAGAGAGAGAGAGAGAGAGAGAGAGAGAGAGAG
>NW_012130101.1:815149-827250 GCF_000143395.1 Atta cephalotes | reverse complement strand
AGAGAGAGAGAGAGATTATAACCTAACGTCATCATGACTTTATTTATTACTTCTACATATACCTAAGTTCATTTTGAAAATGACGTCCTATGACATCATTACGACTTAATTATGACTCTGTTTTACTTGAAATGATGTTAGAATTTAAAAAAAACCTTAATTTTTATTCAATACCATGATGTAAAAAATCCATAGTATTAAATCGACACACACTTTTTTTTAATGTAGTTTATATAATAGAATAGAATAGAATGAATTATAATTAATTATCACGCAAGAGAAAAATAAAAGGAAAGAAAAGATGAAAAAATTATTATAAAACGAAGAAGAGATCAAAACAATTAGCAAAAAGGAAAAAGAAAAATTAGGATATTATCGAGAATGACTAATAGAGAAAAGAAAAAGAAGAGTTGAGTAATAAATATAGGAAACAAGATCTTTTAATGGCAAATTCAATGACTTTAAACCGTGAAGCGTCTTAAATAAATAAATAGCTTTATGTTAAAATATTACCGACGACATTGTGCTTTAGAAAGACGTGCAGCCTAGATCGAAGAAATATGAATATTAATATCGAAGAAAATGCAGCCGCCGCGCACGGATGATGGCATGAATGTGCAATGCAAATACAGCTGACGTGTGCTCACGCGTGCGAGGACATTTGCTGCAATGACAGGAAAGAATGGTCAGCTACGGTTATTATTATTGTTATCATTTTATGAATAAACAGCAAATTGCGGTCTTTCGCCTGCGTAACAAGAATCGTAACAAAATAATCGAAGTCCCATTCTATGAAACTCTCTACGAGAGGATATAAAGAATTCGTACATTAAATTTACACGCGTTAGCCAATGATTTTTTTTTCATCGACTGACCTTATTTGCGATATATTCTGCGAAAGAGAGATTGCAAAGTTTGCAATAGTTGTCTCTTTGGTTGTCTTTTAGACGTATTTGTTATGGTTTCTAAATCCTTGAATATCTCTTTAGACTTCAGGCAATTGTTATTATTTTATTGTTACTCTGCTCTGAAGAATATTTTTCTTCAGATAAGTTTTTTTAATTTTTATATATTATATAAATCAAATTTATAAATCAAATTTTTCAGAATTTTTATATAATTTTATAATCTTTTAGAAAATTTCTCCGATTTTATATGAATTGGAACTTTTCAAAAATGCTCTGAAAAAGTCTATATTTTTCTATAATTTTTTATATACCTGTAAGTTCTTCAAGAAATATTGTAAGATTTTTTATTCAATCCAAAGAAAAAAAGAATAAAGACTATTTTGTCAGAAATCTCTTCATGAATTTAAAATTCGAAAAATTCTTAAAACTAAGAGATGTAACGAGAATTTCTTTATTTGTTCAGAATTCTTTTAGAATCATTTTTCAGATTTCTTTCAAATTCTTTCTTAACTTCCTGCATTCTCTTCGAAATTTTTTCATACGATCCTTTCTAACTTCTTTAGAATGAAATCTCACTCTAAGAAATGAAAATCGAACCAATCTTAAAAAATAGTGATTCAATTTTCAATCTTTAAGAGCCAGTTCCACCAATATAAGATTAACTTTAATCTTAGTCCAATTTACTGTTCATCTTTTTCTAATTCTTATGTCTAATGTAATTAAATTTTCTAATTCTTTCTATCAATGTAGTTAATTAATGTAATTTTAATCTTGGTTTAATTAACTCTTCATCTTTTCCCAGTTCTAAGAATTAAAAAAGGACGAAAAGTTAAGATGAATCGAGATTAAAGTTAATTTTATATTAGTAAAAACATTGAAGCTAGAAAAAGATGAAGACATAATCGAGATTAAACCACATTGGTAGAAAACGGACGTAAGAGTGAGAGTTGACTCTTTAGAGCGAGATTTTCGCTCTAAAAGTTTCAGAGAGTTAAACATCTATTTTTTTTTTCAATTAAGCTGAATGTTTTCCAGCAGAGACTCCTTCTCGATTGCGGGATATCACGCACGGCAATAAATGTCGGAACGATAGACGGCGCGCGCTCGCGACAATTGTTCACGAAAGTAGGACGACGACGTTGGTCACGCTCGATGGTTCTTGCTCTCTGGTGCAGGAGAGCGGTAATTATTCGCGCATATTTATTCGCTTGCAATAGAATCCCGTTTGATATCAGTGATCAGCAATCCTTGAATTATGACGACGTCCGAAGCAAACTTATGACGCATTTTCGCGCGCCAAGTTGCGAAAATTCGCGAAATCCCGATCACGTGCACGCGAACAAAGGAAGAGGACAGACATGCACGTGATATTTAATCTGGAGTGCGAATTAAATCATCTCTTGCATGCGTTGAAGCGCGATATGGTAATTTCATACGTTAACTCAGAGGTTACGAATCGAGCGTTTCCGGATTAATTCACCGAGCGTCGTCTAAGAATCGTACCATCCGGAGAATTCTAAATGGACTCTAAAAATTTCAGATTGAGGTTCTCAGAGCGTTAAGTCAGTTTCGGACTAAGACTTCGCGAGAAGTTTATTATTAATTAAGAATTTTTGACAGTTATAATATTGAGAAAATAAAAAAGGCGAGTAACTCTGAAGATCTATTGAATCATTCAAAGTCGAGCTATTTATATATTTGTCTCCAGCGTTTGAACGATATTTGACGATTTATATCTCTGGGGGGTTTATCAAGATTAATAAAATTCATGGAAGATTCCAATGAATGGAATATTAGGTTAAATCATCAACGAAGTATCGATTCGAGATCAAGATTAATAATTCAAGCTTAAAAATTAAGATTAATAATTCACTAAGAATATCAATTTGAGTTCAAGATTAATAATTCAGGACTAAAAATCAAGATCAATTATTCAAAAGCATCCATTTGAGATCAAGATTAATAATTTAATTTTATATTTGAGGTGTTTAATATCTACTTAAATTATAATATTAAATTATATTCAATTTGTGTTATTTTTAAAGTTGCTGTTTTCTTTCAGTACGTTAATTTAATTAAAAATTAATGGAGTTAATAGGGTTAAACGGTTTAATTCGAGAAAATGTATTACATATTACTTAAATCTAATTTATTATTTACTGAGTGAAGACATTAATACGTAAACGTTTATTTGGAAACTAATTACAGAAATGGATTGATTTACATTTTGACACAGGAGGTCAAAAATAACAAAATATTATTTAATTCAAGAGATTAAGTTAACATTTCTTTGATATCTAACAATATAAGAATGGATATTTCAGATTTTTTCTAATTCTAATATTTTAATGAATTTCTTTTAATTTCTTTTTAACACTGATACAAAAAAAGATACAAAATATTTTATTATACGTGAAAATTATATTCTATTTTCTTTCGATACAACTTGAGATCCTCGCGGCACAGATTTGTGAGAAACTTAGAAGCATATCAAACAATTATTATTTCACTTCGTTTCTATCAGATTGATTCATTAATATTGACCCACGCGGACCCACTTTAACCGGATATGTCTTGTTTATCTTCATTAATATAATCCCCTATACGCTCCTAAATTCTTTGACCCATTTTTCGGAACACCTTTTATTTTCCAATGTTATTACGACACTGAGAAAAAATAGCCTAAATTTAAATAAATATTTATTTGAATACTGCCAACTAAACATTTACTTATAATAAATAAATATTTAATAAAAAGCATTGATTGTTAAATCAAATTAATGTTTTTTGTACCAAATAGAGATATTTTTATATTTAATAAATATTTAGTTGGTACTATTCAAATAAATATTTATTGAAATTTAGGATATTTTTTTCTCAGTGCAGTTTGTCTGTCAAAAGCTTTGGCCTAAATTAAAAAAAATGTCATGCATGTCTAAAATCAGGATGTAGACATCTTAAATGATTTTGGCCTGATTTTGGTCCAAAGTTATTCCATTTAACCATATTTTAAATTTATTAATGAACTGAGAAAAAAATTTTCTAAATCTTAATACGTATATTTTTCAATAATACTAACTTAATCTACTTACAATAAATAGATATTTACTAAAAGATGATAATTAAATCAAACTACTATTCAAACAAACATTTATTAAAATTAGTACATTTTTTTTAATATACTAATATCTGTTACTAAAGCACGATTAAATCATTAATAACAAGCAAAGCAATCGAGAATTTAGGTTGTTCGCATTACGTACGAGATTGAGAAATGCTTGTGATCGCGGAAAAGTATCCAAGAGGGATATCCGGGACGTCGAAGAGACAGAGGCTTGGGATCAGAAGACCGACACTCGGGAATTTAAAGTTCAAGGGGGACACGGCCGATCGGGCTTGACGAAACCTGCTCGATGGAAGACTGGGCAATGAATTGCGACACGGACGTAATTGACGGGCGGGTGGATTGCCTCGAATGTAAACAACGTAAACGTGCGCACCTTCGCGATCGCGAGGTAGCGTTCAACAAGCCGCCGTTCGCCTCGGCGGTTCGTGTTGCACTGCCGCCCGAGGTCGTCGAGCCTCGTTGCCTCCTAGGTAACTAACAGGCACCTAGACCGGTGGTCTCACGTTCCAACACGCGATCTCTTCGACCCATCAGTTAACGCGACCCGGTTAAGAATTTATTTATTAGGTTAAGGCGTCGCCACTCTTGCCCTAGTTATTAGTTAGAATAGATAGAGTCTCGCAAAGTGAATAAGTAATTAAGAACGTCACGAGAACTTTAAAAATCGTGAGAGGAATATGTAATGCGAATGTAATGATCGTGCAAAAGAACATGACAAGACGTAAGTCTAGGGTTTAATTTAATTTAAAATTAATTGGGACAGATCTTTCTCCTCTTTATTGATCAAACAAGTGTTTATTGTACGTACTGAATTATAGCTTATGCTTTAGTTTAACCTTCTTTGTTTCAATTTAGGACAATGCGAAAGGGAGAAGTTTTATTGCTTTGTTTAAGTGATTGGGGAATTTATGTATTTGTACCACAATTGTGCATCGTTTTCCTATCACAACTTTTTAATTAGAACTGCGTCCCAATTTTACTTTAAAGTCTAATAATAAACTTTATTATTATTATATATAGACGGATTTATTAAGATCATATATGTGAATATACAACAAGTAAGAATTTTATTACGGTCGAAGCTGGATTTTAGATGCCTTTAAATAATTTCTATGTGAATTTATATACTTAAATATGTAATAATTTACATAGAAATTATTTAAAAGCATTAAAATCTGTAAGATTTAGCTTCGATCGTAATATTAAACTCTTACTTGTTGAAGTCTAACGTTTTGCACAAAAAAATTAAAAAAAAATGGTAAGACCTTTAATTCATCACCTTTTTTGACAAGTGTCTATTGCATTTATCTTATTTTTTAAAGAAAGAAACTTCTTTTATTGTCTCTAAGTCATTTGAATAAAGTTGAAAATTTTTAATTGTATGTACAACTGTATAATCCTTCCTTTCATGGCATATCATAATTTTTCAATTGCGTTCTAATTATGCTTTAAAACGTTCAACATTTCGCATAAAAAATAATGGAAAGACAGTTATGTTAATTTACAATTTGTTTTTTACAAACTTCCATGCTGCAATTGGCCGCGATAGCACCTAACTTCTTTTTCAGCTGCACCCAATCGCAGACTCCATTTTTACAGCCTTTGATGGTCAAGGAATTCTCATTTAGATAGAAGGCGACTTTAAAAGCAGCATCGCTCGAGTTGCATCTAATAGACATATTTTAAATATATATATATATATATAAAATAATAATGAATAATATACCATATATGAAATAAAATGGATAAAAAAGAATTATTCTGTCAAGAAAAACAATCCCTCTTTGATTTTAGCAAACTTTGAATATGTTAAAATATAAACAAAAATAAGAAACACGTATTTTTTTTCTATATTTAACACATCTAAAATTTATTAAAATCGGAGGGAAGTATTTTTGTAAGAAAAAATTAAAAATTAGAAGAACTGTTGGATTTGGGTGAGGATTGAAATTCTTAATATCAAGATTGCTTTTCTTAATTTTCTTTGAATTTCTCTATGCAATTCGTGAATATCGTAAAGTATCTTGGCGATATTACCTGTGGAAGACCGCCGCAAAATTCGCAGCAAACGGCACTAATTGAGAAATCCTCCAATTTCTGTAATCCATGTCTCGGAAGTTTGTGGCTGTGAGCGGTACAGAGTTTTGGGCAACTCCCATCGTGGTGAGGAACAACGTCATCATTTGCGAGTGTGTAAAATAGAACACACCCTTTGGCTCGTCGCTATTCACTTCCAATTTCCTGTAGGAGTTAAAAAAAAAGATATCAAAAAGAAAGTTCAAATGTTTCGAAGGAGCCACAGTTCTCCGAGTGATGGCTTGACAACATCCATAGGATGTTCTCTGAACATCCTTAGAAAAATTGAATTGTTTGAGGAGTTTACTTACGTGAAATGATCGACCATGTCCCGGATGAGGTAACACCCTAATTGGCTATTGATTTTTTTTCCCGGACCGCTGTTATAATAATAAAAGAGATCTTCCTCGTATTCAAGAATTCGCATTTCATCATCGGTGAATACATAGCACCAAGGCGATGATTTGTTCAGGTGCAAAGTTCTCTCGAAGCGACACGCATCGTAAAATAGAAATATATCCTCTGAAATTATTATACTATATAATAAGAAATTACTCTATTGATAATAATTGGCAACTGATGATTGACTTTTGATACTAGTCTGCGAATTTACATTTTTGGATCGTTATCTGAATAAACTTTCATGTTTTTTTAAGTGCCGAGCACGAATTCGTTTTTCAAATTTGACGATCACATCACAATTTTAAGAAAAATGACGTCAAAAGAGAGAAAACCATGATTTTGAAGGTTTTCACGACAGTTGTTTCCTCGACAATACATTTTTTTCTAAATTTTGTTTGTAAAAATAAATAAAAAATGGCTAAAATTTTTACAGGCAGTATAATTAATTTAAAAGCAATTGATCTTCTGGTGAGTTATTCACCTTTACTGATGTTTAAGAGACCCAAACGCTGACTGACATCCGCCAAGACTTTTGCCATTTCCGGACCGTTAATAAACGCTTTCACTTCCTTGTTAATGCCCCTACTTTTCCAGGATGTACAATTGTCATACAACTATTTTAAATAATACATTTATTTTAAGTTAACATAAGAAGTAATAGTAATTCGTACATACTTTCCTATTATAACATTCTTGATGCGTTTTAGGTATCATGAGAAGAGAAGGAAAACTTAACAATTTATTGAAACGTATTTCTAATCTTTCAGAACGTCATTACATTGCATGGCAAGTAAAATTATGAATAAAATTTTTAAACAAATTGTTATAAAAGAAATTGTGTTAAGAAGGGCTACGAGCCAAAGTAACAAATTTAATATACGTAATATAGTACAAATAACATTAAATATAAATAAAAATAAAAATATGCCTACATTAAACTATTTGTTTATACATTGGTAGTGAAAGCCCACCGGTCGGGGGTCTTCGCGATACAAATATTTATGTCTAAAAAGGACTTTAACAAAAGATAGGAGGGGGGGAGACTTGATTTGGTAATTACCTTTAATAAAGTATCATTGACAATCGGCACTACTTCAAATTTGATTGATGTGTTACTGGAAGCTTCTCTTAAAAGAGGAATATATTGTACGTTGATGTTTTGTTGTATGTGCATTAATTCGATCTAGAAGATAAAAATAAAAAAGATATAATGCCATAAAAACAAATCTATTTTTTTCATACTTTCATACATTAACAAAGAATTATAAATGAAAGATGATCATATTTTAATTTTACTTTTGAATTGATTGTATATTGTGGAGAGAAAAATACAGTACGAGCTTATTGGGAAATCGATTTTTAATCAACACACGTTAATATTTTCTTAATGACATGTTGTTGATTATAACATATTACTAATATAAATTAAACCGATATTTGCATTAATTGTTTTATATACTGATGTGTTCCTAAAAAATTATTCTTCATGCGAATAACGATTCTCTCTGGATCGTTACTTCACTTGCTGTGTATTTTCATGGAAAGTACAGTTTACGATTTATTAACATTACCATATGCAGTGAAGTGTCGTTTATCATTGATAATATTTTTTTGGAACTAATGTTAAAAGCTCTTTCTACGAAGGATCTCATGCTTGCGATGGTGCGTTGCGTGGCCGTCGATCTAAACTGGAATATATATAAATGTCAGGTTGATAAAAGATCTATTAATCAATAGTAGGGGAGACTGGGGACAATTGCAACGGAGGTAAGTTGTAACAATGCGCATATCTTTTAAATAATAAGAGATAAAATGATCATATGAAGAACAAAAATAATTGGTATCGAGGCCTACATCTGTTTCACGTCATCAATCGCATATGCGCCGCATGTAAAAGAAGTTATATGTATTGTGCTCAGAGCCAGAGTAAATTTACAATTTTATACTTTTTTGCTTTAAACTTTCGAATAAAATGCTTGTTAGCATATTTTCATTTTATTAATTCTAAAATACATTTTGTCAAGTTATATGCATGTCTTTTTTTGATATTTTTAAGTGGATTCGAATATATTTATATAAATTTTGACAACATTGATTTGGGATTAAAAGTACCGCTACATTGAGAAAAAAATTAATCAATTTTAATAAATATTTAGTTGAATATTCAACATAAGATACATAAAGATTTGACAAGAAAAAAGTATCACTCTGCTTTGTGAACCGAAATATTCTAAGTTAAAGTAGACGACTATTCAGATAGAAAATCTGTCACAGCCAAATACTGCGATGTGAGCACATTTTTATGCTCTATGATCACGCGCGAATGCGTTGTAAGTATTTCTTATTGTAATAGATATTATTCACTGCTTTACAAATACAAACTCACTGCTTTAAAAATAAATTATCTGTTTTGAAATACAAATTTACTGTTTTAAAAATACAAATTCGCTACTTTAAAAACAAATTATCTTTGAAGTACAAATTTATTGCTTTAAAAACACAAATTCGCTACTTTGAAACAAATTCTCTATTCTAAAACACAAATTTACTGCTTTTTAATAGCAAATTTACTATTTTAAAAGTAATAATAACATAAAAAGATAATTTTTGTTTTAGAAGATAATTTATTTTTGAAGCATTAAATTTGTGTTTTTAAAGCAATGAATTTGTGTTTTAAAACAGATAATTTGTTTTTTTAAAGCAATGAATTTGTGTTTTAAAACAGATAATTTGTTTTTAGAATATGTTATAACTTTTCCTAGCTTTGTTTCATTTTTCCTCAAATCGGAGCAAGATGTACTAATTCGGATTTTGATATTTTATTCATAAATAGGTTAAAATTACATCTTTTTGCAAATAGTACCATAAATCTAAATAGTTGCTTCATTAAAAGAAATAAACATATATGTTATAAATAAAGAAATATGTACACACACACACACACACACATTATTTTTTTTTTAAATATTGGTACAATTGTTCCCAGTCTCCCCTATTACAATTAATAATATAAATAATATTAATCAAAATCTTAAACGGTTTAGCTGGACTTTAAATACTTCTATGATTCTGTGTGAATTTATACTATTTTATGTATGTAATCCTTTTTGAAATCGCATCGAAATGATTTTTCGGTCTTGACACGCTATTTCTATTAAATTATCGCAGTAATATCACGAGTTAAAATTGGCTAGCAATTTAATATGCAATTTTTCATGCTTTTTCGCATCTTTGAAACAATTTTAATTGCTGAGTATTAAAATTTGTAAATAATTAATTCATATTGCGAAAAATATTATCTCGGTCGGGAGTCAACCCGAAGTCTCTTGCATTCCGTGTGAGCCTCGGTAATCTAAAGGATCTTAGGATGCTCGCACGGAATGCAAGAGATCTGGATTCCACTCCCACCCGAGATAATATTTTTCGCAATAAGAATCAATTATTTACAGATTTTAATATGTCACTCAGTATAATTAAAATCGTTTCAAACATGCTAAAAAGCATCAAAAAATGTTAAATTGCTAGTCAATTTTTAATTCGTGATATATTACTGTAGTTTAGTAGAATTAGCGTTTCAAGACCAAAAAATCATTTCAGCGCGCGTTTCAAACTATATACGTAATATATAAATTCACACAGAATCATAGAAGCATTTAAGATCCAAATAGACCATTTAAGGCTTTGATTACTGCAGTTGTTTGTATTATCACGGTCATATAATACATTATATTATAAATAATATTAATAGTAATAAAATGTAAAATACAAATTACTTATATATTAAAGAATTATTTTATATCAATTATTAATTTTATTGATTATATTAATTAATTTTATCTTAATGTATTAATATTTTATATCGTATTTTACAATCGAATATAAGAAAAAAAGAAATAAAAATACGAACTTCTCAAATTATTACCTTAAAACTCTTGGTCACGTTCCAGTCGAACAACATCGGCAATTTGGCTCTGATTCTTTCGGCGAGTGACGCCAAATCTCTTTCACCCTGTATTGCCAAATACTTTCCCTTTCCCGGGACCAGCTCGGGCTTCCAATTTTTTAGATCCATCTTTTCATATCGAGATATGCCTGCGGGAAAACAAATTTTAAAAAGGAACTATCCCTTATGTTAAACGTTTTTATGTTTTACTTTCTGTGTCAAAATGTAAATCAATCCATTTCCATTAAGATTCCATTGCTCTTTTATCTAATAGTGCATCTTTTTATCTTCTAATTTCATTCGAAGGACACACAACAAACGATTATCAGTCAGAATGTACACCTTGATCTTCTCACTCACAAGTTTCGAATATGTTGTTCGTTATTATATAATCTCGAATGTGCATGAGATTCAAGATCTGCGTGATTATAGACTCGCCAGGATATCGCGTCCCATGTCTGATCAACATCCATACCTGCGTCGGTTCGCAATTTGAAAATTCCGATTAGCTCCGTTTTGATGAAATAGAAAATCCTTGCGAATATTCGGCATCGCTTGTTGTACAGCGATAAATACTCACTCGTTAGAGTCAGTATTTATCCGGTATCATTATAAACGTAAGAATACGGGGTTTTAGTGCCAATGTAAGGATAAAAGCTCCTGTTACCGGAGTGACAGCTCAGAGGATTTCCTAACACTGCGTTTTCCACCAGGCATATCACGATAATGGAAAAGCAGAGTTTTCCACACATCTTGCAAATTCTCGCTATTTTAAACGAGAAAAGAAGGAGCTATTGATTTTAATCACGTTTTCTGGAAATAATAAAGCGATAGTCTTTTAAGCAAATAGATCTAACGTGAAAAAGTAATGTCTCAATGTAATAACATATAAAGTATTGAAACTAATCAGCTCATTTTTGAATGTATTCAGTTATTGAAAAAATAAAAATTGCACTGAAAGGAGAAAAACCTGCAATTTTTAATAAGTATAATTTAAGTAATTTTACTATTATTATTATTATAAATAAAATATATAATATTAAAATGTTCATATATAATTACTAAAGCATATTATCCAAGATTGTAAACATTATTCAAAAATAGTAATAGATTTAATAGCAGTTATTAAAAGGGTTCAATAATATTAAAATTGACAGTTTTTTTATGAGTTTTCATAAAAAAAAATTGAAAATATTAATAAAATATTAGGATTATTATTAGCATATTTTCATGAATAAAATAACCTTATATATAAACATTTTATTAAATTTTTATTAGGTGTACAACTTTGCTTCCGCTGTTTTCCTATAGATTTTAGCGGTAAGTGGTCGAAATAAATAAATCATAGATGTCATACAATAAACTTGGGGATCTGTCAACATAACCCCATAGAAACATTAGTCGATTTGTGTCTGCATCATAAAGTTATTCTCGATTGAAAATGTCAGTTTACGAGCCAAATTCTCGTCATTTGCATTTTAATTTTTTGCTTCAATATGAAGAAATCTGCGGCTGAGGCTCATCGAATGCTCTCAAATACTTATGGTGAGGCCGCTATTAGTGAAAGAACGTGTCGTGAGTGGTTTCAATGCTTCAAGAACGGATTTTGATGTCGAAGACCGGCATAGCGGTGGAAGAGAGAAGG
>NW_012130101.1:812216-815129 GCF_000143395.1 Atta cephalotes | reverse complement strand
AGAGTTCCCGGCCATGCTTCCACGTCGACGGCCAAACCGAATATTCACGGCTCCATGCTCTGTATTTGGTGGGACCAGCTCGGCGTAGTGTATTATGAACTGTTAAAACCGACTGAAACAATCACAGGCGATGGATATCGAACGCAATTGATGCGTTTGAGCCGAGCATTGAAAGACAAATGGCCGCAATACAACGAGAGACACGATAAAATGATTTTGTAGCATGACAATGCTCGACCCCATGTTGCGAAAGTAGTCAAGACATACTTGGAAACGTTGAAATGAGAAGTCCTACCCCACCCGCCGTATTCTCCAGACGTTGCTCCCTCTGACTATCACTTGTTTCGATCAATGGCACACGGCCTGACTGACCAGCACTTCCGGTCTTATGAAGAAGTAAAAAATTGGATCGATTCGTGGATAGTCTCAAAAGATGACCAGTTTTTTCGACGCGGGATTCGTACGCTACCCGAAAGATGGGAGAAAGTAGTGGCCAGCGATGGACAATACTTTGAATCATAAATGTATAACCAGTTTTTTACAATAAAGCCTCGAATTTCGGAAAAAAAACGGCGGAAGCAAAGTTGTACATCTAATATTTATATCCATTAAAAGTTGTAGACTTTTCTCTTTTCGCAATTTTTGTTTTTTTTTTTCCAATAATTGAATACATTTGACACAGCTGATTAGTTTCCAAGATCCAAAACAAATAATTAAAAGTCAATAAGAAAAAAATTGAAGTAGGAACGTGTACTGCAATAATCATCAATAATTTTTAAATAGAGTGTTATCTTAAAATATCACCTGTTTGAATCTGAAGTAATAATTCCTCCTTGAGAAAGACTAGCGAGTATCTACTCTCGCACGAACAAACACACGGACTGATGGACAAAAATTTATTGTTTCCAACTCGATATTATTGGCGGACCATGTCTCCCTGAGACTTTGTAAATGAAACCAGTTCTGTGTATAATAATAATGATTATTCCGTGTAGTCGCGCGTGTATTACTTATTCGTGTAATTGCGGAGCGAAAAATTCTGTGAAGGCGACACTTTACTATATCCACTAGATAGCATAATAAATTTTTTTTCTTTTGCAATAATCGAGAATTCATTGATGAATCCCAAAACTCGCGACATATTATTCATAATAAACACTGAAGACGCTACACTGAGCATGAAAAGTACGACCTTCGAAGGAAAAAGCGGAGTATTTGTCTCTCTCGCTGTCCCACAGGAAGCCGAGTGTGGTTTCTACGGATTGACTGGCCTTTTCGATTATTGTAACCATGACAATAATTTTATGCCTGGAAGAGAAGGACTTTTTGTGATCATCCGAGCAATACAGTTATATTCAAAATACATTTAATAAACATTAAAAACTACGTCATCAACTGAAAAATAAAATTTAAAATTTTATTCTTTTTTTAAACTATTTAATAAATGTAAAAAGTTTGTAACGTTTATTAAACTTTTTTTTACTAGTTTAAATTACCATTTTTATGCGAGACATTTTTATAATTATATATTTAATAATGTTTATTTAAACGTTTTTATTTAAACATTTTTTAAATGTAAATTGTCTAAATGGAAATTTATCATATCACGAATTAGGCACTTTATTATAAATCTTTAAATAATTCGTTTTTCAATATTTTGTTCGTGTAAAACTTGTAACTACACTGAAAAAAAATGTAGTCAATTTTAATAAATATTTAATTGAATACTGTCAACTAAACATTTATTTACAATAAGTAAATATTTGTTCAGTAAAAAAAATGATTGTTAAATCAAATCAACATTTCTTGTATTAAATAAATATATCTTTATATTTAATAAACTAAATATGTTTTTTTCTCAGTGTATAAAACATATAGTAATTTTTTTAATTTATTTGAAAATCAGTATTGACGCACTATTTCTTAAATTACCACACAGTTCCTGGAACTTTAGTCGAGAAACTAGCAGTTTCTCGACATTTATAAATATATTTCAATTATTTCGTTGAATAACGATTATGTTAATTTTAAATCAATTTATGTTGATTATGTATCTTTTTTGAATCTTCTTCAAATTAATTCTTCTTAATAATTTTCGTAGAAACTCGTTATACACATATACTTATAAATCAAACGTTTGTGGAATCTCCCTTTCCCTAGGAACATCTTTAAACCATCCAAGATGCAAATTTATTTCACACCTGTCGAAGTTAAGCTTCTTCACGCGTCGCCGTATCTCCGCGGCAATGTCGCCGCATAATTTTATGGCTTCCGCATTGTCGTATGCGATCTCGTCCAAACGATTGTTCATCACTGATTTCACGATCTTTTCTACCAGATCGATCTTGAATGGATTCTGCGGCTGCATGCGATAACTATTTTGATACTTCTGCGTCTGCGACAAAGAAATTGCTTCTGTAGTCCAAAACTGTTTTAAAATCGACAAATATGTATAATAATTGGCTCGCAGTAATTTGCTTCAATTGAAAACTGTAAAAATTTTAATTTTCACACAAAAATATTATTAGGTACTAAGATCCGTTTTGATCGATCGCCTTGATTCATTTGTGTTGAATATTTTTTTATCCATTTTTTAATATTAAAAAAGTTAAACAACGAGCGATTGACAAAATTAAAATTAATTTATTAAAATATTAAGAAAAGATTAATATTAGTTTTTTTATTAATATATAATGCTAAAAGTTTAATGTTTTTGGTAGTAAAATAGATATTTTAATTTTGACCTAATTAGTTGTTTGTTGTTTGACCTTTTTATCAATTTTATTATATATATATATTTGCATTACAATTTCGAGAAAATTGAAATTATTTATTTAATATTGTATTTGCAACTTTCTTTTGATTATTTTTTATATATATAATATATATATATATATATATATATATATATAT